>NC_091995.1:35936690-36026690 GCF_044704955.1 Pristiophorus japonicus
AGTCAATGATACTGTTCCACAGCAGGAGTCAATGATACCGTACCCCAGCAGGAGTCAATGATACCATACCCCAGCAGGAGTCAATGATACCGTACCCCAGCAGGAGTCAATGATACCGTACCCCAGCAGGAGCCAATGATACTGTATCCCAGCAATGGTCAACAATACTGTATCCCAGCTTGATCAATAATACTGTATCCCAGCAGGAGCCAATGATACTATATCCCAGCAAGATCAATAATACCATACCCCAGCAGGAGTCAATGATACCATATCCCAGCAGGATCAATGATACCGTACCCCAGCACGAGTCATAGATACCGTACCCCAGCAGGGTCAATGATGCCGTACCACAGCAGGATCAATGATACTTTATACTGCAGGGCTCAACAATACCGTATCCCAGCAGGATCAATGATACTGTATGCTGTAGAACTCAACAATACCGTATCCCAGCAGGAGTCAATGATACCGTACCCCAGCAGCAGTCAATGATACCGTACCCCAGCAGGAGTCAATGATACTGTATCCAAGCAGGCGTCATAGATACCGTACCCCAGCAGGATAAATGATATTTTACCCCAGCAGGAGTCAACGATACCGTACCCCATCAGGAGTCAATGATACCGTACCCCAGCAGGAGTCAATGATAGCGTACCCCAGCAGGAGTCAATGATACCGTATGCCAGCAGGAGTCAATGATACCATACCCCAGCAGGAGTCAATGATACCGTACCCCATCAGGAGTCAATGATACCGTACCCCAGCAGGAGTCAATGATAGCATACCCCAGCAGGAGTCAATGATACCGTACGCCAGCAGGAGTCAATGATACAATACCCCAGCAGGAGTCAATGATACCGTACCTCAGCAGGAGTCAATGATGCTGTTCTCCACCAGGATCAATGATACCGTACTACAGCAGGAGTCAATGATACCGTACCCCAGCAGGAGTCAATGATACCATACCCCGGCAGGATGAATGATTTTTTACACCAGCAGGAGTCAATGATGATGTATCCTAGCAGGAGTCAATGATAACGTATCCCAGCAGGAGTCCACAATACCATATTCCAACAGGATCTATGATACTCTATACCTGCAGGACTCAACAATACCGTACCCCAGCAGGAGTCAATGATAACATACTCCAGCAGGATCAATGATGCCATAGCCCAGCAGGGTTCCATGATACCGTACCCCAGCAGGAGTCAATGATACTGTATCCCAGCAGGATCAGTGATACTGTATCCCAGCAGAAGCCAATGATACTGTATCCCAGCAGGATCAATGATACTGTATCCCAGCAGGATCAATGATACTGTATCCCAGCAGGAG
This sequence comes from Pristiophorus japonicus, assembly GCF_044704955.1. Lineage (NCBI taxonomy): Eukaryota > Metazoa > Chordata > Chondrichthyes > Pristiophoridae > Pristiophorus > Pristiophorus japonicus. The sequence continues at coordinate 35,938,029 of NC_091995.1, forward strand.
CCAATGATACTGTATCCCAGCAGGATCAATGATACTGTATCCCAGCAAGGTCAATGATACTATATCCCAGCAGGAGCCAATGAGACTGTATCCCAGCAGGATCAATGATACTCTATCCCAGCAGGATCAATGATACTGTATCCCAGCAGGAGCCAATCATACTGTATCCCAGCAGGATCAATGAAACTGTATCCCTGCAAGATCAATGATACTGTATCCCAGCATGATCAATGATACTGTATCCCAGCAGGATCAATGACACCATATTCCATCAGGAGCCAATGGTTCCGTAACCCAGCCGGATCAATGATACTGTATCTCAGCAGGATCTATGATGCCATACCTCAGCAGGAGTCAATGATACTGTTCCCCAGCAGGAGTCAATGATACTGTTCCACAGCAGGAGTCAATGATACCGTACCCCAGCAGGAGTCAATGATACCGTACCCCAGCAGGAGTCAATGATACCGTACCCCAGCAGGAGTCAATGATACCGTACCCCAGCAGGAGCCAATGATACTGTATCCCAGCAATGGTCAACAATACTGTATCCCAGCTTGATCAATAATACTGTATCCCAGCAGGAGCCAATGATACTGTATCCCAGCAAGATCAATAATACCATACCCCAGCAGGAGTCAATGATACCATATCCCAGCAGGATCAATGATACCGTACCCCAGCACGAGTCATAGATACCGTACCCCAGCAGGGTCAATGATGCCGTACCACAGCAGGATCAATGATACTTTATACTGCAGGGCTCAACAATACCGTATCCCAGCAGGATCAATGATACTGTATGCTGTAGAACTCAACAATACCGTATCCCAGCAGGAGTCAATGATACCGTACCCCAGCAGCAGTCAATGATACCGTACCCCAGCAGGAGTCAATGATACTGTATCCCAGCAGGCGTCATAGATACCGTACCCCAGCAGGATAAATGATATTTTACCCCAGCAAGAGTCAACGATACCGTACCCCAGCAGGAGTCAATGATAGCGTACCCCAGCAGGAGTCAATGATACCGTACGCCAGCAGGAGTCAATGATACCATACCCCAGCAGGAATCAATGACACCGTACCCCAGCAGGAGTCAATGATACCGTATCCCAGCAGGAGTCAATGATACCGTACCCCAGCAGGAGTCAATGATGCTCTATCCCAACAGGATCAATGATACTGTATCCCAGCAGGAGCCAATGATACCGTTCCTCAGCAGGAGTCAATGATACCGTACTCCAGCAGGAGTCAATGATACCGTACCCCAGCAGGAGTCAATGATACCATATCCCAGCAGGAGTCAATGATACCGTACCCCAGCAGGATCAATGATGCCATACTCCAGCAGGAGTCAGTGATACCGTACACCAGCAGGAGTTAATGATACCATATCTCAGCAGGAGCCAATGATACTGTATCCCAGCAGGGGTCAACGTTACCGTATCCCTGCAGGATCAACGATACCGTATCCTAGCCGGATCAATGATACTGTATGCTGCAGAACTCAACAATACCGTATCCCAGCAGGAGTCAATGATACCGTATCACAGCAGGAGTCAATGATACCGTACTCCAGCAGGTGTCAATGATACCGTATCCCAGCAGGAGTCAATGATACCAGACCCCAGCAGGAGTCAATGATACCGTACCCCAGCAGGATCAATGATACCATACCCCAGCAGGAGTCATAGATACCTTACCTCAGCAGGTTCAATGATGCCGTACCCCAGCAGGAGTCAATGACACCGTACCCCAGCAGGAGTCAATGATACCATACCCCAGCAGAATCAATGTTATTTTACGCCAGCAGGAGTCAGTGATACTGTGTCCCAGAAGGGGTCAATGATACTGTATCCCAGCAGGATCAATGGTACCATATCCCAGCAGGAGTCAATGATACCATATCCCAGCAGGATCAATGATACCGTATCCCAGCAGGTCAATGATACTGTATCCCAGCAGGTGCAATTAAACTGTATCCCAGCAGGAGCCAATGATAATGTATCAGAGCAGGATCAATGATACTGTATCCCAGCAGGATCAATGATACTGTATCCCAGCAGGAGCCAATGATACTGTATCCCAGCAGGAGCCAATGATACTGTATCCCAGCAGGATCAATGATACTGTATCACAGCAGAATCAATGATACTGTGTCCCAGCAGGAGTCAATGATACCGTACACCAGTAGGATCAATTATATTTTACCCCAGCAGGAGTCAATGATGCTGTATCCCAGCAGGAGTCAATTATACCGTATCCCAGCAGGAGTCAACAATACCGTATGCCAACAGGATCAATGATACTGTATACCGGCAGGACTCAACAATATGGTATCCCAGCAGGAGTGAATGATACCGTACCCCAGCAGGAGTCAATAATACTGTATCCCAGCAGGATCAGTGATACTGTATCCCAGCAGGAGCCAATAAATCTGTATCCCAGCAGGATCAATGATACTATATCGCAGCCGGAGCCAATGATACTGTATCCCAGCAGAATCAATGAAACTGTATCCTTGCAGGATCAATGATACTGTATCCCAGCAAGATAAATGATACTGTATCCCAGCAGGATCAATGAGACTGTATCCCAGCAGGTCAATGATACTGTATCCCAGCAGGATCAATGGTACCATATCCCAGCAGGATCAATGATACTGTATCCCAGCAGGATCAATGGCACCATATCCCAGCAGGATCAATGATACTGTATCCCAGCAGGATCAATGATACTGTATCTCAGCAGGTTCAATGGTACCATATTCCATCAGGAGCCAATGATACTATATCCCAGCAGGATCAATGATACTGTATCCCAGCAGGAGCCAATGATAACATATCCCAGCACGATCAATGATACTGTATCCCAGCAGGATCAATGATACTGTATCCCCAGCAGGAGGCAATGATACCATTCCCCAGCAGGAGTCAATGATACAGTACCACAGCAGGAGTCAATGATACCGTACCCCAGCAGGAGTCAATGATACCATACCCCAGCAGGAGTCAATGATACCGTATCCCAGCAGGAGTCAATGATATCGTATCCAGCAGGAGCCAATGATACCGTACCCCAGCAGGATCAATGATGCCATATCCCAGCAGGAGTCAGTGATACCATACACCAGCAGGAGTCAATGATACCATATACCAGCAGAAGCCAATGATAGTGTATCCCAGCAGGGGTCAACGATAACGTATCCCTGCAGGATCAACGATGCCGCATCCCAGCATGGTCAATGATACTATATACTGCAGAACTCAACAATACCATATCCCAACAGGAGTCAATGATACCGTACGCCAGCAGGAGTCAATGATATCGTATCCCAGCAGGAGTCAATGATACTGTCTCCCAGCAGATGTCAATGATACCGTATCCCAGCAGGTTCAATGATGCTGTACCCCAGCAGGAGTCAATGATGCCGTACCCCAGCAGGAGTCAATGACACCGTACCCCAGCAGGATTCAATGATACCATACCCCAGCAGGAGTCAATGATACCATACCCCAGCAGGATCAATGTTATTTTACCCCAGCAGGATTCAATGATGCTGTATCCCAGCAGGGGTCAATGATACTGTACCCCAGCAGGAGTCAATGATACCATACCCCAGCAGGAGTCAATGATACCGTACCCCAGCAGGAGTGAATGATGCTGTACTCCAGCAGGAGTCAATGATACCGTACCCCAGCAGGCATCAATGATACCGTATCCCAGCAGGAGTCAATGACGCTGTATCCCAGCAGGAGTCAATGATACCGTACCCCAGCAGGAGTCAATGATACCGTACCCCAGCAGGATCAATGATACCGTACCCACCTGGAGTCATAGATACTGTACCTGAGCAGGATCAATGATGCCGTATCCCAGCAGGAGTCAATGACACCGTACCCCAGCAGGAGTCAATGATAACATACCCCAGCAGGATCAATGATATTTTACCCAGGCAGGAGTCAATGATGCTCTATCCCAGCAGGGGTCAATGATACTGTATACCAGCAGGATCAATGGTACCATATCCCAGAAGGAGCCAATGATACTGTATCCCAACAGGATCAATGATACTGTATCCCAGCAGGATCAATGATACAGTATCCTAGCAGAAGCCAATGATACTGTATCCCAGCAGGATCAATGATACTGTATCCCAGAAGGATCAATGAAACTGTATCCCAGCAGGAGCCAATGATAATCTATCCCAGCAGGATCAATGATACTGTATCCCAGCAGGTGCCAATGATACTGTATCCCAGCAGGATCAATGGCACCATATCCCAGCAGGATCAATGATACTGTATCCCAGCAGGATCAATGATACTGTATCCCAGCAGGATCAATGGTACCATATTCCATCAGGAGCCAATGATACTATATCCCAGCAGGATCAATGATACTGTATCCCAGCAAGAGCCAATGATAACGTATCCCAGCAGGATCAATGATATTGTATCCCAGCAGTATCAATGATACTGTATCCCAGCAGGAGCTAATAATACAGTATCCCAGCAGGATCACTGATACTGTATCCCAGCAGGATCAATGGTACCATATCACAGCAGGATCAATGATACTGTACCCCAGCAGGATCAATGATACTGTATCCCAGCAGGAGTCAATGATACTGTATCCCAGCAGGGGTCAATGATACTGTACCCCAGCAGGATCAATGATACTGTATCCCAGCAGGAGTCAATGATACTGTATCCCAGCAGGATCAATGATACTCTATCCCAGCAGGATCAATGATACTGTATCCCAGCAGGGATCAATGATACTCTATCCCAGCAGGATCAATAATACTGTATCCCAGCAGGAGCCAATGATACCATACCCCAGCAGGATCAATGATACTCTATCCCAGCAGGATCAATGATACTGTATCCCATCAGGAGCCAATGATACTGTATCCCAGCAGGAGCCAATGATACTGTATCCCAGCAGGATCAATGATACTCTATCCCAGCAGGATCAATGATACTGTATCCCAGCAGGATCAATGACACCATATTCCATCAGGAGCCAATGGTTCCGTAACCCAGCCGGATCAATGATACTGTATCGCAGCAGGAGCCAATGATAACGTATCTCAGCAGGATCAATGATACTGTATCCCAGCAGGACCAATGATACTGTATCCCAGGAGGAGCCGATGATACTGTAACCCAGCAGGATCAATAATACTGTATCCCAGCAGGATCAATGATACCGTACCCCAGCAGGATTCGATGATACCATACCACAGCAGGAGTCAATGATACTGTACCCCAGCAGGAGTCAATGATACCGTATCCCAGCAGGAATCAATGATACCGTACCCCTGCAGGAGCCAATGATACCGTACCCCAGTAGGATCAATGATGCCATACCCCAGCAGGAGTCAATGATACCGTACACCAGCAGGAGACAATGATACCATATCACAGCAGGAGCCAATGATACTGTATCCCAGCAGGGGTCAACGATACCGTATCCCTGCAGGATCAACGATACCGTATCCCAGCAGGATCAATGATAATGTATGCTGCAGAACTCAACAATACCGTATCCCATCAGGAGTCAATGATACCGTACCCCAGCAGGAGTCAATGATACCGTACCCCATCAGGAGTCAATGATACCGTACGCCAGCAGGAGTCAATGATACCGTACCCCATCAGGAGTCAATGATATCGTACCCCATCAGGAGTCAATGATACCGTACCCCAGCAGGAGTCAATGATAGCATACCCCAGCAGGAGTCAATGATACCGTACGCCAGCAGGAGTCAATGATACAATACCCCAGCAGGAGTCAATGATACCGTACCTCAGCAGGAGTCAATGATGCTGTACTCCACCAGGATCAATGATACCGTACCACAGCAGGAGTCAATGATACCGTACCCCAGCAGGATCAATGATTTTTTACACCAGCAGGAGTCAATGATGATGTATCCTAGCAGGAGTCAATGATAACGTATCCCAGCAGGAGTCCACAATACCATATTCCAACAGGATCTATGATACTGTATACCTGCAGGACTCAACAATACCGTACCCCAGCAGGAGTCAATGATAACATACCCCAGCAGGATCAATGATGCCATAGCCCAGCAGGGTTCAATGATACCGTACCCCAGCAGGAGTCAATGATACTGTATCCCAGCAGGATCAGTGATACTGTATCCCAGCAGGAGCCAATGATACTGTATCCCAGCAGGATCAATGATACTGTATCCCATCAGGATCAATGATACTGTATCCCAGCAGGAGCCAATGATACTGTATCCCAGCAGGATCAATGATACTGTATCCCAGCAAGGTCAATGATACTATATCCCAGCAGGAGCCAATGAGACTGTATCCCAGCAGGATCAATGATACTCTATCCCAGCAGGATCAATGATACTGTATCCCAGCAGGAGCCAATCATACTGTATCCCAGCAGGATCAATGAAACTGTATCCCTGCAAGATCAATGATACTGTATCCCAGCATGATCAATGATACTGTATCCCAGCAGGATCAATGACACCATATTCCATCAGGAGCCAATGGTTCCGTAACCCAGCCGGATCAATGATACTGTATCTCAGCAGGATCTATGATGCCATACCTCAGCAGGAGTCAATGATACTGTTCCCCAGCAGGAGTCAATGATACCGTACCCCAGCAGGAGTCAATGATACCATACCCCAGCAGGATCTATGATGCCATACCCCAGCAGGAGTCAATGATACTGTTCCACAGCAGGAGTCAATGATACCGTACCCCAGCAGGAGTCAATGATACCATACCCCAGCAGGAGTCAATGATACCGTACCCCAGCAGGAGTCAATGATACCGTACCCCAGCAGGAGCCAATGATACTGTATCCCAGCAATGGTCAACAATACTGTATCCCAGCTTGATCAATAATACTGTATCCCAGCAGGAGCCAATGATACTGTATCCCAGCAAGATCAATAATACCATACCCCAGCAGGAGTCAATGATACCATATCCCAGCAGGATCAATGATACCGTACCCCAGCACGAGTCATAGATACCGTACCCCAGCAGGGTCAATGATGCCGTACCACAGCAGGATCAATGATACTTTATACTGCAGGGCTCAACAATACCGTATCCCAGCAGGATCAATGATACTGTATGCTGTAGAACTCAACAATACCGTATCCCAGCAGGAGTCAATGATACCGTACCCCAGCAGCAGTCAATGATACCGTACCCCAGCAGGAGTCAATGATACTGTATCCCAGCAGGCGTCATAGATACCGTACCCCAGCAGGATAAATGATATTTTACCCCAGCAGGAGTCAACGATACCGTACCCCATCAGGAGTCAATGATACCGTACCCCAGCAGGAGTCAATGATAGCATACCCCAGCAGGAGTCAATGATACCGTACGCCAGCAGGAGTCAATGATACAATACCCCAGCAGGAGTCAATGATACCGTACCTCAGCAGGAGTCAATGATGCTGTACTCCACCAGGATCAATGATACCGTACCCCATCAGGAGTCAATGATACCGTACCCCAGCAGGAGTCAATGATAGCATACCCCAGCAGGACTCAACAATACCGTACCCCAGCAGGAGTCAATGATACAATACCCCAGCAGGAGTCAATGATACCGTACCTCAGCAGGAGTCAATGATGCTGTACTCCACCAGGATCAATGATACCGTACCCCAGCAGGAGTCAATGATACCATACTCCGGCAGGATCAATGATTTTTTACACCAGCAGGAGTCAATGATGATGTATCCTAGCAGGAGTCAATGATAACGTATCCCAGCAGGAGTCCACAATACCATATTCCAACAGGATCTATGATACTGTATACTTGCAGGACTCAACAATACCGTACCCCAGCAGGAGTCAATGATAACATACCCCAGCAGGAGTCAATGATACCATACCCCAGCAGGAGTCAATGATACCGTACCCCAGCAGGAGTCAATGATACCGTACCCCAGCAGGAGCCAATGATATTGTATCCCAGCAATGGTCAACAATACTGTATCCCAGCTTGATCAATAATACTGTATCCCAGCAGGAGCCAATGATACTGTATCCCAGCAAGATCAATAATACCATACCCCAGCAGGAGTCAATGATACCATATCCCAGCAGGATCAATGATACCGTACCCCAGCACGAGTCATAGATACCGTACCCCAGCAGGGTCAATGATGCCGTACCACAGCAGGATCAATGATACTTTATACCAGCAGGGCTCAACAATACCGTATCCCAGCAGGATCAATGATACTGTATGCTGTAGAACTCAACAATACCGTATCCCAGCAGGAGTCAATGATACCGTACCCCAGCAGCAGTCAATGATACCGTACCCCAGCAGGAGTCAATGATACTGTATCCCAGCAGGCGTCATAGATACCGTACCCCAGCAGGATAAATGATATTTTACCCCAGCAGGAGTCAACGATACCGTACCCCATCAGGAGTCAATGATACCGTACCCCAGCAGGAGTCAATGATAGCGTACCCCAGCAGGAGTCAATGATACCGTACCCCAGCAGGATTCAATGATACCATACCCCAGCAGGAGTCAATGATACCATACCCCAGCAGGATCAATGTTATTTTACCCCAGCAGGATTCAATGATGCTGTATCCCAGCAGGGGTCAATGATACTGTACCCCAGCAGGAGTCAATGATACCATACCCCAGCAGGAGTCAATGATACCGTACCCCAGCAGGAGTGAATGATGCTGTACTCCAGCAGGAGTCAATGATACCGTACCCCAGCAGGCATCAATGATACCGTATCCCAGCAGGAGTCAATGACGCTGTATCCCAGCAGGAGTCAATGATACCGTACCCCAGCAGGAGTCAATGATACCGTACCCCAGCAGGATCAATGATACCGTACCCACCTGGAGTCATAGATACTGTACCTGAGCAGGATCAATGATGCCGTATCCCAGCAGGAGTCAATGACACCGTACCCCAGCAGGAGTCAATGATAACATACCCCAGCAGGATCAATGATATTTTACCCAGGCAGGAGTCAATGATGCTCTATCCCAGCAGGGGTCAATGATACTGTATACCAGCAGGATCAATGGTACCATATCCCAGAAGGAGCCAATGATACTGTATCCCAACAGGATCAATGATACTGTATCCCAGCAGGATCAATGATACAGTATCCTAGCAGAAGCCAATGATACTGTATCCCAGCAGGATCAATGATACTGTATCCCGGAAGGATCAATGAAACTGTATCCCAGCAGGAGCCAATGATAATCTATCCCAGCAGGATCAATGATACTGTATCCCAGCAGGTGCCAATGATACTGTATCCCAGCAGGATCAATGGCACCATATCCCAGCAGGATCAATGATACTGTATCCCAGCAGGATCAATGATACTGTATCCCAGCAGGATCAATGGTACCATATTCCATCAGGAGCCAATGATACTATATCCCAGCAGGATCAATGATACTGTATCCCAGCAAGAGCCAATGATAACGTATCCCAGCAGGATCAATGATATTGTATCCCAGCAGTATCAATGATACTGTATCCCAGCAGGAGCTAATAATACAGTATCCCAGCAGGATCACTGATACTGTATCCCAGCAGGATCAATGGTACCATATCACAGCAGGATCAATGATACTGTACCCCAGCAGGATCAATGATACTGTATCCCAGCAGGAGTCAATGATACTGTATCCCAGCAGGGGTCAATGATACTGTACCCCAGCAGGATCAATGATACTGTATCCCAGCAGGAGTCAATGATACTGTATCCCAGCAGGATCAATGATACTCTATCCCAGCAGGATCAATGATACTGTATCCCAGCAGGGATCAATGATACTCTATCCCAGCAGGATCAATAATACTGTATCCCAGCAGGAGCCAATGATACCATACCCCAGCAGGATCAATGATACTCTATCCCAGCAGGATCAATGATACTGTATCCCATCAGGAGCCAATGATACTGTATCCCAGCAGGAGCCAATGATACTGTATCCCAGCAGGATCAATGATACTCTATCCCAGCAGGATCAATGATACTGTATCCCAGCAGGATCAATGACACCATATTCCATCAGGAGCCAATGGTTCCGTAACCCAGCCGGATCAATGATACTGTATCGCAGCAGGAGCCAATGATAACGTATCTCAGCAGGATCAATGATACTGTATCCCAGCAGGACCAATGATACTGTATCCCAGGAGGAGCCGATGATACTGTAACCCAGCAGGATCAATAATACTGTATCCCAGCAGGATCAATGATACCGTACCCCAGCAGGATTCGATGATACCATACCACAGCAGGAGTCAATGATACTGTACCCCAGCAGGAGTCAATGATACCGTATCCCAGCAGGAATCAATGATACCGTACCCCTGCAGGAGCCAATGATACCGTACCCCAGTAGGATCAATGATGCCATACCCCAGCAGGAGTCAATGATACCGTACACCAGCAGGAGACAATGATACCATATCACAGCAGGAGCCAATGATACTGTATCCCAGCAGGGGTCAACGATACCGTATCCCTGCAGGATCAACGATACCGTATCCCAGCAGGATCAATGATAATGTATGCTGCAGAACTCAACAATACCGTATCCCATCAGGAGTCAATGATACCGTACCCCAGCAGGAGTCAATGATACCGTACCCCATCAGGAGTCAATGATACCGTACGCCAGCAGGAGTCAATGATACCGTACCCCATCAGGAGTCAATGATATCGTACCCCATCAGGAGTCAATGATACCGTACCCCAGCAGGAGTCAATGATAGCATACCCCAGCAGGAGTCAATGATACCGTACGCCAGCAGGAGTCAATGATACAATACCCCAGCAGGAGTCAATGATACCGTACCTCAGCAGGAGTCAATGATGCTGTACTCCACCAGGATCAATGATACCGTACCACAGCAGGAGTCAATGATACCATACCCCGGCAGATCAATGATTTTTTACACCAGCAGGAGTCAATGATGATGTATCCTAGCAGGAGTCAATGATAACATATCCCAGCAGGAGTCCACAATACCATATTCCAACAGGATCTATGATACTGTATACCTGCAGGACTCAACAATACCGTACCCCAGCAGGAGTCAATGATAACATACCCCAGCAGGATCAATGATGCCATAGCCCAGCAGGGTTCAATGATACCGTACCCCAGCAGGAGTCAATGATACTGTATCCCAGCAGGATCAGTGATACTGTATCCCAGCAGGAGCCAATGATACTGTATCCCAGCAGGATCAATGATACTGTATCCCATCAGGATCAATGATACTGTATCCCAGCAGGAGCCAATGATACTGTATCCCAGCAGGATCAATGATACTGTATCCCAGCAAGGTCAATGATACTATATCCCAGCAGGAGCCAATGAGACTGTATCCCAGCAGGATCAATGATACTCTATCCCAGCAGGATCAATGATACTGTATCCCAGCAGGAGCCAATCATACTGTATCCCAGCAGGATCAATGAAACTGTATCCCTGCAAGATCAATGATACTGTATCCCAGCATGATCAATGATACTGTATCCCAGCAGGATCAATGACACCATATTCCATCAGGAGCCAATGGTTCCGTAACCCAGCCGGATCAATGATACTGTATCTCAGCAGGATCTATGATGCCATACCTCAGCAGGAGTCAATGATACTGTTCCCCAGCAGGAGTCAATGATACCGTACCCCAGCAGGAGTCAATGATACCATACCCCAGCAGGATCTATGATGCCATACCCCAGCAGGAGTCAATGATACTGTTCCACAGCAGGAGTCAATGATACCGTACCCCAGCAGGAGTCAATGATACCATACCCCAGCAGGAGTCAATGATACCGTACCCCAGCAGGAGTCAATGATACCGTACCCCAGCAGGAGCCAATGATACTGTATCCCAGCAATGGTCAACAATACTGTATCCCAGCTTGATCAATAATACTGTATCCCAGCAGGAGCCAATGATACTATATCCCAGCAAGATCAATAATACCATACCCCAGCAGGAGTCAATGATACCATATCCCAGCAGGATCAATGATACCGTACCCCAGCACGAGTCATAGATACCGTACCCCAGCAGGGTCAATGATGCCGTACCACAGCAGGATCAATGATACTTTATACTGCAGGGCTCAACAATACCGTATCCCAGCAGGATCAATGATACTGTATGCTGTAGAACTCAACAATACCGTATCCCAGCAGGAGTCAATGATACCGTACCCCAGCAGCAGTCAATGATACCGTACCCCAGCAGGAGTCAATGATACTGTATCCAAGCAGGCGTCATAGATACCGTACCCCAGCAGGATAAATGATATTTTACCCCAGCAGGAGTCAACGATACCGTACCCCATCAGGAGTCAATGATACCGTACCCCAGCAGGAGTCAATGATAGCGTACCCCAGCAGGAGTCAATGATACCGTATGCCAGCAGGAGTCAATGATACCATACCCCAGCAGGAGTCAATGATACCGTACCCCATCAGGAGTCAATGATACCGTACCCCAGCAGGAGTCAATGATAGCATACCCCAGCAGGAGTCAATGATACCGTACGCCAGCAGGAGTCAATGATACAATACCCCAGCAGGAGTCAATGATACCGTACCTCAGCAGGAGTCAATGATGCTGTTCTCCACCAGGATCAATGATACCGTACTACAGCAGGAGTCAATGATACCGTACCCCAGCAGGAGTCAATGATACCATACCCCGGCAGGATGAATGATTTTTTACACCAGCAGGAGTCAATGATGATGTATCCTAGCAGGAGTCAATGATAACGTATCCCAGCAGGAGTCCACAATACCATATTCCAACAGGATCTATGATACTGTATACCTGCAGGACTCAACAATACCGTACCCCAGCAGGAGTCAATGATAACATACTCCAGCAGGATCAATGATGCCATAGCCCAGCAGGGTTCCATGATACCGTACCCCAGCAGGAGTCAATGATACTGTATCCCAGCAGGATCAGTGATACTGTATCCCAGCAGAAGCCAATGATACTGTATCCCAGCAGGATCAATGATACTGTATCCCAGCAGGATCAATGATACTGTATCCCAGCAGGAGCCAATGATACTGTATCCCAGCAGGATCAATGATACTGTATCCCAGCAAGGTCAATGATACTATATCCCAGCAGGAGCCAATGAGACTGTATCCCAGCAGGATCAATGATACTCTATCCCAGCAGGATCAATGATACTGTATCCCAGCAGGAGCCAATCATACTGTATCCCAGCAGGATCAATGAAACTGTATCCCTGCAAGATCAATGATACTGTATCCCAGCATGATCAATGATACTGTATCCCAGCAGGATCAATGACACCATATTCCATCAGGAGCCAATGGTTCCGTAACCCAGCCGGATCAATGATACTGTATCTCAGCAGGATCTATGATGCCATACCTCAGCAGGAGTCAATGATACTGTTCCCCAGCAGGAGTCAATGATACTGTTCCACAGCAGGAGTCAATGATACCGTACCCCAGCAGGAGTCAATGATACCGTACCCCAGCAGGAGTCAATGATACCGTACCCCAGCAGGAGTCAATGATACCGTACCCCAGCAGGAGCCAATGATACTGTATCCCAGCAATGGTCAACAATACTGTATCCCAGCTTGATCAATAATACTGTATCCCAGCAGGAGCCAATGATACTGTATCCCAGCAAGATCAATAATACCATACCCCAGCAGGAGTCAATGATACCATATCCCAGCAGGATCAATGATACCGTACCCCAGCACGAGTCATAGATACCGTACCCCAGCAGGGTCAATGATGCCGTACCACAGCAGGATCAATGATACTTTATACTGCAGGGCTCAACAATACCGTATCCCAGCAGGATCAATGATACTGTATGCTGTAGAACTCAACAATACCGTATCCCAGCAGGAGTCAATGATACCGTACCCCAGCAGCAGTCAATGATACCGTACCCCAGCAGGAGTCAATGATACTGTATCCCAGCAGGCGTCATAGATACCGTACCCCAGCAGGATAAATGATATTTTACCCCAGCAAGAGTCAACGATACCGTACCCCAGCAGGAGTCAATGATAGCGTACCCCAGCAGGAGTCAATGATACCGTACGCCAGCAGGAGTCAATGATACCATACCCCAGCAGGAGTCAATGATACCGTACCCCATCAGGAGTCAATGATACCGTACGCCAGCAGGAGTCAATGATACCGTACCCCAGCAGGAGTCAATGATACCGTACCCCATCAGGAGTCAATGATACCGTACCCCAGCAGGAGTCAATGATAGCATACCCCAGCAGGAGTCAATGATACCGTACGCCAGCAGGAGTCAATGATACAATACCCCAGCAGGAGTCAATGATACCGTACCTCAGCAGGAGTCAATGATGCTGTACTCCACCAGGATCAATGATACCGTACCACAGCAGGAGTCAATGATACCGTACCCCAGCAGGAGTCAATGATACCATACCCCGGCAGGATGAATGATTTTTTACACCAGCAGGAGTCAATGATGATGTATCCTAGCAGGAGTCAATGATAACGTATCCCAGCAGGAGTCCACAATACCATATTCCAACAGGATCTATGATACTGTATACCTGCAGGACTCAACAATACCGTACCCCAGCAGGAGTCAATGATAACATACTCCAGCAGGATCAATGATGCCATAGCCCAGCAGGGTTCAATGATACCGTACCCCAGCAGGAGTCAATGATACTGTATCCCAGCAGGATCAGTGATACTGTATCCCAGCAGGAGCCAATGATACTGTATCCCAGCAGGATCAATGATACTGTATCCCAGCAGGATCAATGATACTGTATCCCAGCAGGAGCCAATGATACTGTATCCCAGCAGGATCAATGATACTGTATCCCAGCAAGGTCAATGATACTATATCCCAGCAGGAGCCAATGAGACTGTATCCCAGCAGGATCAATGATACTCTATCCCAGCAGGATCAATGATACTGTATCCCAGCAGGAGCCAATCATACTGTATCCCAGCAGGATCAATGAAACTGTATCCCTGCAAGATCAATGATACTGTATCCCAGCATGATCAATGATACTGTATCCCAGCAGGATCAATGACACCATATTCCATCAGGAGCCAATGGTTCCGTAACCCAGCCGGATCAATGATACTGTATCTCAGCAGGATCTATGATGCCATACCTCAGCAGGAGTCAATGATACTGTTCCCCAGCAGGAGTCAATGATACCGTACCCCAGCAGGAGTCAATGATACCATACCCCAGCAGGATCTATGATGCCATACCCCAGCAGGAGTCAATGATACTGTTCCACAGCAGGAGTCAATGATACCGTACCCCAGCAGGAGTCAATGATACCATACCCCAGCAGGAGTCAATGATACCGTACCCCAGCAGGAGTCAATGATACCGTACCCCAGCAGGAGCCAATGATACTGTATCCCAGCAATGGTCAACAATACTGTATCCCAGCTTGATCAATAATACTGTATCCCAGCAGGAGCCAATGATACTGTATCCCAGCAAGATCAATAATACCATACCCCAGCAGGAGTCAATGATACCATATCCCAGCAGGATCAATGATACCGTACCCCAGCACGAGTCATAGATACCGTACCCCAGCAGGGTCAATGATGCCGTACCACAGCAGGATCAATGATACTTTATACTGCAGGGCTCAACAATACCGTATCCCAGCAGGATCAATGATACTGTATGCTGTAGAACTCAACAATACCGTATCCCAGCAGGAGTCAATGATACCGTACCCCAGCAGCAGTCAATGATACCGTACCCCAGCAGGAGTCAATGATACTGTATCCCAGCAGGCGTCATAGATACCGTACCCCAGCAGGATAAATGATATTTTACCCCAGCAGGAGTCAACGATACCGTACCCCATCAGGAGTCAATGATACCGTACCCCAGCAGGAGTCAATGATAGCGTACCCCAGCAGGAGTCAATGATACCGTACGCCAGCAGGAGTCAATGATACCATACCCCAGCAGGAGTCAATGATACCGTACCCCATCAGGAGTCAATGATACCGTACGCCAGCAGGAGTCAATGATACCATACCCCAGCAGGATCAATGATACTCTATCCCAGCAGGATCAGTGATACTGTATCCCAGCAGGAGCGAATGATACTGTATCCCAGCAGGAGCCAATGATACTGTATCCCAGCAGGATCAATGATACTCTATCCCAGCAGGATCAATGATACTATATCCCAGCAGGATCAATGATAATGTAGCCCAGCAGGATCAATGATACTGTATCCCAGCAGGGATCAATGATACTCTATCCCAGCAGGATCAATGATACTTTATTCCAGCAGGATCAATGATCCTGTACCCCAGCGGGATCAATGATACTGTATCCCAACAGGATCAATGATACTGTACCCCAGCAGGATCAATGATACTGTATCCCAGCAGGAGTCAATGATACTGTATCCCAGCAGGGGTCAATGATACTGTACCCCAGCAGGATCAATGATACTGTATCCCAGCAGGAGTCAATGATACTGTATCCCAGCAGGATCAATGATACTCTATCCTAGCAGAATCAATGATACCGTATCCCAGCAGGATCAATGATACTGTACCCCAGCTGGATCAATGATACTGTATCCCAGCAGGGATCAATGATACTCTATCCCAGCAGGATCAATAATACTGTATCCCAGCAGGGGTCAATGATACTGTACCCCAGCAGGATCAATGATACTCTATCCCAGCAGGAATCAATGATACTGTATCCCAGCAGGGGTCAATGATACTGTACCCCAGCAGGATCAATGATACTCTATCCTAGCAGAATCAATGATGCCGTATCCCAGCAGGATCAATGATACTGTATCCCAGCAGGGATCAATGATACTCTATCCTAGCAGAATCAATGATGCCGTATCCCAGCAGGATCAATGATACTGTACCCCAGCTGGATCAATGATACTGTATCCCAGCAGGGATCAATGATACTCTATCCCAGCAGGATCAATAATACTGTATCCCAGCAGGGGTCAATGATACTGTACCCCAGCAGGATCAATGATACTGTATCCCAGCAGGAGTCAATGATACTGTATCCCAGCAGGGGTCAATGAGACCGTACTGCAGCAATCGTCATGATTTACTCGAAAGATAGAGAGAAAAATGTGAAAAAATGGTAACTTAAATCAAGGAAGTGAAGCTGCCTGTGAAGCATCAGTGTGAGCCTTGTGCTGTACTGTGTGTGGTTGTGGTTACAGCACCTATGGAAAAGAGGGCAATGCAAATATGTTTGAGAAAGGCAGTGAACAATGCTCTGAAAACAAACACTGATTTCCTCGACCCTGTTTTCCCTTCTCTCCTGAGGCACTGACATGGCCCTGATTTGAGACACAGATTGAATTGACAGCAGCTTCTTTGTCCACAGACATTTACAGCTCACAGGTAGAGGGGCCTTTCATCCATCGGTCAGGGCAGGATTTAAACCTGGCTCGCAGAGGTGAACGGATGGGCCATTGACATTGTTTGATTGTTCCTCTTTTATATCAATTCATCGCTCTTTGTATTTGAATGAGCCCACACTTGTGGTTACATTCTCCCCCTTTATTTCAAATCTTTTGTATTTGTCCTCTGCAATATCAGGGATAAGTTCACTTGGAAATGTTAATACAGGTTGAACCTCCTTTATCCAGAACTCCCTTATCCGGGAACCAGCCCTCGTCCAGAGCCATTCCTGGCCACCGGGTGGCGCATGCGCAGAACTCCGGCATGAACAAATTGACGTCCTTCCTCGCTGCCGACTCCCGCAACCGCTGTCCGGACCCTGTGCTCCACCGCCAACTTAATAGACCTTGTAGTTCTCATTGCTATTCATGAGAAAGCTGTGGAATACTGTACCTGATTGGCTGAACAGCCGCATGTGACTGCACCTTCTGCATGGGAACCTGGAGGATGGGAGCGCGCTTCGCAGCGCGGGAAGGTAAGGCCTCTCCACCGGAATCCCGTGCTCCTCCGGGACCACAAGGTAAATTCGTAGAAATGTTCCGGGTCGGAGGCACCCGCCCGCGGGAATTTCAGGACCAATATGTTTCAACTATTGTTTTTTTTTGCTTAACAGGCAATTCTGCACCACTTGAGCTCCGTGCCATAGACATCTCTTTAACGTTCTCATTTTATCCAACATCTTGGGTAACCATGCTTCAGTACTTCCCTTTGTTCCTCTTGACCTCTTTTCAACATGCGTGGGGGTGGGGGTAAATTCATTGCAGCCCAGAACTTCAGAACAGTTTGAAATTGAGCGCCGGGTGCTAATGAATCTTGCTGCACGCAAAATGAAGTCTCTTTGCTCAAAGAAAGGGTTCGAGCGCTCAATCAAGCTGTGACTCATCACTCACAATCCCTGCCAGAAGCAGCTCTGCAACCAGCATCCACCTGTTTGAGTCCTCCTCTCCCTGACGTTTTCGGGGCGAGACGGTAAGGCAGGACGGTGGCGGGGGTGGGGCGGGGGGGCAGCGACAATGAATTTTGCAGATCAAGCTTCCAGTGAGCGTTGCATGTTCACTGATGTCCCGATCTGCCTGGCATTTTAGGCCCCGTCACTAACTCGGAACGGCGGCGTTACGAGGACAAGGCCCAGATTTGGCGTGCGTCACTGGATTCGCTTCGGCGCGGCGCTACTGCCTCAGTGCCCCATTAGCGCCCCCTCCAGGGGCTCACTTCAGGCGCTAAGTCACCGAATTTTCCTCCACAGGCTTCTCGACGGTTTTATTCAATAACAGGATGCAGCTGCCGGTTGAACGCATGCTCCTGCAAAAACTGTTGGTTTCAGCAAAATAGCTCAGCTTCGCTAAAGCTTACAGATTCTAACTCGTTACCCCCCCCCCCCCCCCCCCCCCTTGCAGACTTCAGTTATGTGGAGGGACGAGAGAAGCTGGCATAGCCCTCCTTTATAGCAGAGACAGAGTGCAGAGATTTAATGGAGGTGTGCCATGAAATACCAGAGGGGGTGGGGGGGCGGAGATCCCTTCGAGCTCCGAAACCTGATAGCTTCACCGACACCTAAAACAGATGATCTGGTCACATCACTCTCTGTTTACGTGGGGTCTTGCTGTGTGCATGTCGGCTGCTGGGTTTCCCAGCATTACAACACCGACTATACTTCAAAATGGCGTCATTGGCTGTACGGCGCCTTGGGACGTACTGAGGCCGTGAAAGGCGCTGTATAAATGCAAGTCTTTCTTTCTCGTCCTTGTGTCCACATTGCGGAGTAATGTCCCCAGAGGAGTTGGCTGTTTCTGGTTACTGGAATGGGAACTTCTCGAATGGCCGACGCCATTCAACATTTCACTGACCTCACACTTGCAAGATCCACCAAAGAATGTCTGCCCTTGCCTCTGCTGAACTCTTTATGGCCCCTGTCTTTGCTTTCCATTTCACAAGAAATAAAACTGATCTTGACACTGGCAGCCTGTTAACAGAAACTCACTTTGTTGGAAAATCCCTGTTATACTCATAATAAATGGTCAGACCGAGTACCATGTGTAATGGGCAAGTGTGACCTTAGCTCCTTTATTGTCGTTCCAGAGTACAGCTTCCTCGTGGGTGGCCTACTTATATACTGTGTTCCCAAGGGATGCTGGGATCCCTTGGGACTCCAAAAGATAGGCCCTCTGATGGACAGGTGTGATGCAGGTTATAAGGTTATTAGGGGTTAAAAACATAACATCACTCCCCCGTGAAGTCAACAATACAATTATTTACAGGGTGAGACATAGAAACATAGAAAATAGGTTCAGGAGTAGGCCATTCGGCCCTTCGAGCCTGCACCACCATTCAATAAGATCATGGCTGATCATTCACCTCAGTACCCTTTTCTTGCTTTCTGTCCATACCTCTTGATCCATTTAGCCGTAAGGGCCATATCTAACTCTCTCTTAAATATATTCAATGAACTGGCATCAACAGCTCTCTGCGGTAGAGAATTCCACAGGTTAACAACTCTCTGAGTGAAGAAGTTTCTCCTCATCTCAGTCCTAAATGGCTTACCACTTATCCTAAGACTGTGTCACCTGGTTCTGGACTTCCCCATCATCGGGAACATTCTTCCCGCATCTAACCTGTCCAGTCCCGTCAGAATCTTATAAGTTTCTATGAGATCCCCTCTCATCCTTCTAAACTCCAGTGAATACAGGCCCAGTCGATCCAGTCTCTCCTCATATGTCAGTCCCGCCATCCCGGGAATCAGTCTGGTGAACCTTCGCTGCATTCCCTCAATAGCAAGAACGTTCTTCCTCAGATTAGGAGACCAAAACGGAACACAATATTCAAGGTGAGGCCTCAGCAAGGCCCTGTATGACTGCAGTAAGACCTCCCTGCTCCTATACTCAAATCCCCTAGCTATGAAGGCCAACATACCATTTACCTTCTTCATCGCTTGCTGTACCTGCATGCCAACCTTCAATGTTTGATGAACCATGACACCCAGGTCTCGTTGCACCTCCCCTTTTCCTAATCTGTCGCCATTCAGATAATAATCTGCCTTCTTGTTTTTGCCTCCAAAGTGGATAACCTCACATTTATCCACATTATACTGCATCTGCCATGCATTTGCCCTCTCACCTAACCTGTCCAAGTCACCTTGCAGCCTCTTAGTCCTCCTCACAGCTCACACCGCCACCCAGTTTAATGTCATCTGCAAACTTGGAGATATTACACTCAATTCCTTCATCTAAATCATGAACGTATATTGTAAAGAGCTGGGGTCCCAGCACTGAGCCCTGTGGCACTCCACTAGTCACTGCCTGCCATTCTGAAAAGTACTGGTTTTTCTCGACTCTCTGCTTCCTGTCTGCCAACCAGTTCTCTATCCACTTCAGTACATTACCCCCAATACCATGTGCTTTGATTTTGCACACTAATCTCTTGTGTGGGACCTTGTCAAAAGCCTTTTGAAAGTCCAAATACACCACATCCACTGGTTCTCCCTTATCCACTCTACTAGTTATATCCTCAAAAAATTCCAGAAGATTTGTTAAGCATGATTTCCCTTTCATAAATCCATGCTGACTTGGACTGATCCTGTCACTGCTTTCCAAATCCAAATTTAGTAATTGATTCCAACATTTTCCCCACTACTGATGTCAGGCTAACCGATCTATAATTTCCTGTTTTCTCTCTCCCTCCTTTTTTAAACAGTGTGTTACATTCGCTACCCTCCAGTCCATAGGAACTGATCCAGAGTCGATAGACTGTTGGAAAATGATCACCAATGCAAGCACTATTTCTAGGGCCACCTCCTTAAGTACTCTGGGATGCAGACTATCATGCCCCGGGGATTTATCGGCCTTCAATCCCATCAATTTCCCCAACACAATTTCCCGTTTTTTAAGGATATCCTTCATTTCCTCCTTCTCACTGGACGCTCGGTCCCCTAGTATTTCCGGAAGTTTATTTGTGTCTACCTTCATGAAAACAGAACCAAAGTATTTGTTTAACTGGTCCGCCATTTCTTTGTTCCCCATTATAAATTCACCTGAATCTGATTGCAAGGGACCTACGTTTGTTTTCACTAATTTCTTTCTCTTCACATATCTATAAAAGCTTTTGCAGTTAGTTTTTCTGTTCCCAGCAAGCTTCCTCTCATACTCTATTATCCCCCTCCTAATTAAACCCTTTGTCCTCCTCTGCTGTATTACTAAATTCTCCTCGTCCTCAGGTTTGTTGCTTTTTCTGGCCAATTTATATGCCTCTTCCTTGGATTTAACACTATCCTTAATTTCCCTTGTTAGCCATGGTTGAGTCATCTTCTCCGCTTTATTTTTACTCCAGACAGGGATGTACAATTGTTGATGTTCATCCATGTGATCTTTAAATGTTTGCCATTGCCTATCCACCGTCAACCCTTTAAGTATCACTCGCCAGTCTATTCAAGCCAATTCACGTCTCATACCATCGAAGTTACCTAGTCTCTGAATTAACTCCATCTTAATAAAGAATTCGACCATATTATGGTCACTCTTCCCCAAGGGGCCTCGCACAACAAGATTGTTAATTAGTCCTTTCTCATTACACACCACCCAATCTCGGACGGCCAGTCCTCTAGTTGGTTCCTCGACATATTGGTCGAGAAAACCATCCCTAATACACTCCAGGAAATCCTCCTCCACCGCACTGCTACCAGTTTGGTTAGCCCAGACAATATGTAGATTAAAGTCGCCCATGATAACTGCTGTACCTTTATTGCACGCATTCCTAACTTCTTGTTTGATGCTGACCCCATCCTCATTACTACTGTTTGGTGGTCTGTACACAACTCCCACTATCGTTTTCTGCCCTTTGGTATTCTGTAGCTCCACCCATACAGATTCCACATCATCCAAGCTAATGTCCTTCCTTACTATTGTATTAATTTCCTCTTTAACCAGCAACGCCACCCCACCTCCTTTTCCTTTATGTCTATCCTTCCTAAATGTTGAATAGCTCTGGATGTTGAGTTCCCAGCTTTGGTCACCCTGGAGCCATGTCTCCATGATCCCAATTACATCATATCCATTAACTGCCATCTGCGCAGTTAATTCGTTCACCTTATTCCGAATACACCTTGCACTGAGGCACAGAGCCTTCAGGCTTGTCTTTTTAACACCCTTTGCCCCTTTAGGATTATGCTGTAATGTGGCCCTTTTTGCTTTTTGCCGTTTTTGGGTAAAATGTTCCTTGTGGTTGTAGGCGCGTACTCCAAGTGGATTGAATGTGAGATAATGTCGGCTAGCACGTCCGCTGCCACTACTGAAAGCCTGTGGGCCATGTTTGCCACACACGGCCTACCCGATGTCCTGGTGAGCGACAACGGGCCATGTTTTACCAGTGCTGAGTTCAAAGAATTCATGACCCGTAACGGGATCAAACATGTCACATCTGCCCCATTTAAACCAGCGCCCATTGGTCAGGCAGAGAGAGCAGTGCAAACCATCAAGCAAGGCTTGAAGAGGGTAACTGAAGGCTCACTGCAGACTCGCCTATCCCGAGTCCTGCTTAGCTACTGCACGAGACCCTACTCACTCACTGGGATCCCACCCGCTGAACTGCTCATGAAAAGACCACTTAAGACAACGCTCTCGTTAGTTCACCCTGATCTACATGAACAGGTGGAGAGCAGGCGGCTTCAACAAAGTGCATAACATGATAGCGCAAATGTGTCATGCGAGATTGAAATCAATGATCCTGTATTTGTTTTAAATTATGGACAAGGTCCCAAGTGGCTTCCCGGCACTGTCGTGGCCAAAGAGGGGAGCAGGGGTGTTTTGGGTCAAACTTTCAAATGGACTCATTCACCGGAAACACTGGGACCAAATCAAACTCAGATTCACGGACTACCCTGAGCAACCCACCTTGGACCCTACCTTTTTTGATCCCCCAACATACACACTAGTGGCAACCGACACCACGGTTGACCACGAAGCAGAACCCATCATTAACAGCAGCCCTGCAGGGCCCAACACACCAGGCAGCCCAGCAAGGCCAGCTGCACAGCAGCCCAGCGAGGGCCCAGTGAATGATTCAACAACAGCAGCTTTCACACCGAGACGATCAACCTGGGCAAGAAGGGCCCCAGATCGACTCACGTTGTAAATAATTACACTCCTGACTTTGGAGGGGAATGTTGTTATATATGTGGACTTGTATTTACTCTGTACAGCCACCAGAGGGCTCATTCCACGGAGACCGAAGGGATTCCATAATCCCTTGGGAGCACAGATATTTAAGGAGGCTTCACAGGTTGGAGAGGCACTCTGGAGACCTGCAATAAAAGACTAAGGTCACACTTTACTTTGAGCTCATAGTGTTCAGTCTGACTCTTTCTCCATACACAACAGGAATGGTGTGTGACACGGAGGGGAACTTGGAGCTGACGGTGTTCCCATGCACCCGCTGCCCTTATCCGTTTAGGTGGTGGGGGCCGCGGGTTTGGGAGGTGCTGCCGAGGAATGATCTGATACACAGCGTTGCACAGGAAGTAATTAGAATCCGTAATTGCCCACCGGATGGTTAGCAATTTATATCACCAGCGGGGGGCCCCACCTTGCTGACTCCATCGCCACCTGCGTCACTTCCCTTCACTGTGAGGCACTCCTGCTTCCAGCGCAGATAGTCGCGGTTTCACACGGCAGGCTGCACTCAGCAGATAAAGCACTTTGGAACCACCAGTGAAGGCATGAGTGCTCACGCTGTGGATGCAAGTCCTTTCATCTGCAGGACTTTGAAATCTGCTCTTCCCTGCGCACTGCGCACAGCAGGAAGTGGCAGAGACCCTAAAATAAACCCAAGAGGTTTCTGATTTGGTTATATTTAGCACTGGGAGAGAGTCACAGCTCTCTGTGCCTGACAGTGGCCACGAGGTTTAATCTAATAGAGCGAATGCTGGGCAATACGGAGAGTCCAATTTATACAGCTGAAGGGATGAGTAGAATGTTATTATTGGCCTTCGGAACTATAACACAAATTCGAGATATAGCCCAGAAATCGACGTAACCAATATTACGCAGCAAGTGGTTAAGATCTGGAATGAACTGCCTGAAAAGGTGGTGGAGGCAGGTTCAATTGTGGCTTTCAAAAGTGAGTTGGATATGTACCTGACGGAAAAAAATTAGCAGGGCTACGAGGAATGTGCAGGGGAGTGGGACTAGCTGAAGTGCTCTTGCAGAGATCCGGCACGGGCTCGACGGGCCAAATGGCCTCCTTCTGTGCTGTAACCATTCTATGATTCCATGTTACTCAATGGGCTATTTTGACACAGGGATTAGCCCATTTCTGTATCTGTTGAACATCGTTACTTTGGGAATGTTGTCAACTCCAACTGCTATCGACTGTGGACTTTAAATAATTGAAGGTCTTCACTGCTGTGGTATATATCCTGGATTATCTCGTAAATTGTGGTCCATGGCTATAGATGTTTGAATTTAAACTACTACTAGTCAGTCCCTCGTGACGAGGATGATGCTCTTCACACCAAAAAAAGCTGCGCTCACAGGTGTTACAATGAGTTACAGCTTAAAGGGGGGAAGATGCCTGTGAATGGATCATTTTAACGTGTGGTGACCATTGCACATCAGCTACCACACGGGCTTGACAGAGCTAGGGCTTGGTCTAGTGGGAGGATTGACCAAGACGACTGGAGACCAAGCTCTGTTGCGTCTCCCCTGGGCCCTGAACACGTCATTATTGAATGCTGCGCCGCTCCTGGGCACGATCCCGCTGCTGTTAAATGTTGCACCGCTCCTGTGTCCCGACTCTGCCATTGTTATATGCAGTACACTCCTGGGTCACGACCCCTCTGTTGTTATATGCAGTATGCTCCTGGGTCACGACCCCCCTGTTGTTATAGCAGTACGCTCCTGGGTCACGACCCCTCTGTTGTTATATGCAGTATGCTCCTGGGTCACGACCCCTCTGTTGTTATTTGCTGTACGCTCCTGGGCCACGACCCCTCTGTTGTTATATGATCTAAACTAGCACTTGCCGATATCCCATGTCTTTGCATTAATAACTTTAATAATCTGTTCATATTCACAGCGTCTAACCTTAAAGCCAAGTAAATATTTTTAAGTGTTCTGCTTTGTCCATCTGATAGTTGTAATGCTGAGATCGGAAGCTCTCTTGACTCAGGCTCTTGGCCTGTTCACATTGACCACAGGGGAGGGACATGAGGTCACATAACTCTCTGGGACCCGATAGTAAACGGAACCCAGGCTCGTGGGATGTAAATTTGCCCTGCCGCCTGGCCGTGGGATTCTCAGCTGGAATCAGACTCAATCCCATCGGAAGAAAGAAACCGCAGTAAGCTCGCATTGCTAAACCGACTAGTGTGAGCAGTGCAGAAGGTGACACTCAGACAGTCAGAATGATGTTCAGCTGAGACACCTTACTGTGAGGAACCCTCCTGTGAAGGTTCAGCTAACGTAGCGTGACTGTTGTATTACTTTGAGATTTGGAACATGAGTTTTCTGACTCGGACAGTCACACATAAATAGGTAGTTATGAAGCCTGAAGAAGCAAGTAAGTTAAAATTGATATGTCAAAATGTTTTTCTGTCTTCTCTCGTCAACGTCAACCACCGAGGTTCTACTCTCTGGAAATCCCTCCCGAAAGCTCTCTGTCTCACCATCTCCCTCTCCTCCCTCAAGACCCTCTCCCAAATCCAGTTGTTTGGTGACACAATTCAAATGTCTCCTTTGTGGTTCCCTGTCACGCGCCTCTGTGAAGGACCTCGGAAAATTGTGTTAAGTCAAAAGCGCTATTGAAATGCAAGCTGTTTGCTCACAAGTCCACTGAGCTCCCTTGGGGAGATTCATTTAGTAAGTAGCTAAGGAAGTGAGTGTACAACCGAAATGAACGGAAAGCATTGAAGAGCAAAAGGAAGGTGACAGAAAGGGACACTGCCCGAATCATTGTAAGGAGAGGCTGTAATAGAAGGGAAAAACTCATAGATAACTGGAGGAAATTGCAAGAGGAAAGGTGTTTAAATGCAGGACCATACTAATGGTTTATCAGAGGGTGAAGTGGGCTTGTATAAGGAAGGGTTCGCACAGATTTGACGGAGTAAGGAGGAAGCTGTGATGGAGACTGTAGTAAGCATGTAACCGGAGAAGAAGATTGAAGGTTGCACTTTGCATATGGTGAGTTCTTCTACAACAGGAGCCAAGGACACAGTAAGTTATATATTTATGTAGCACAGTTCACAACCCCAGGAAGTCCCATCGCACTTCACAGCCAATGAAGTGCTTTTGAAAAGTAGGCACTGTTGTAATGTAGGAAAATGCTGAGCCATTTTGTGCACAGCAAGCTCCCACAAACATCAACATGACAATGGGCAGATCATTTTTTTTAGTGATGATGGGAGGACACCCCTGCTGTTCTTCAAATACTGCCATGGGATCTTATACATCCACCTGAGAAATCAGGCAGGGACGGTCATATACAGGTCCAGCGAGCTACCCAATGCTGTAGCCTGCGTCCCCGGGACCAGAACGATGTATCATAAAGTGTCCCCACAGCTGACAGAATTAGACAAGCCGCAGAGTAAACGATTCCCGGAGAGCAGAGGCACCGGTAGTAATACCCTGCCTCAGATCGGTTTAACATTGCAGGCTCCCGATGGCATGAACCGCTATGGGCCAGAAACAGTAAACTGCGCCATTGCTCGCAGTCGGCTACCGTCGCCCACCACCCGGGTGGAAAAGGCACAGCCCACAAACCCACTCGCCACCACGGCAATGCCCAAGAGCGAAGGGTCACCCGCAATGGCTCCTCCGAACGTGATCTGGACCAGCCAGGATCCCAAACTAGAGAATGCTAACAACGGTTCCCTCAAGGAAAACGAGTCAGCAGTCCCCTGCGAACTGCTGGACA
Source organism: Pristiophorus japonicus (assembly GCF_044704955.1). Lineage (NCBI taxonomy): Eukaryota > Metazoa > Chordata > Chondrichthyes > Pristiophoridae > Pristiophorus > Pristiophorus japonicus. Next base: position 35,965,484 of record NC_091995.1, read on the forward strand.
AGACAAGGCAGCCCCACCACCATTAGACGAAACGCTCACTCGCTCAGACCGCTTCCCAGGGAGCAGCAGCGACACTGTGCAAACGAAAAGGACAGGGAGGTCACAGACACATCAGCTGTCTTTGGGCCTGCCCGACACTAGGAGTAACGACAAGAACCCTGAGCTCCGGCAAATGAAGCAAAATAAGATCATCTCGCCCACAGACTCACTAGCATGAGGCGTTGCACTGCCACCAGACGACCCGGATCTCATCCGGCCGTGCTGGAACTAGCCAGTCCTTGTGTACCTGTACTGATATACCTTACTGATCATGTAAATGTACCACACAAAAAGAAACATAACTGTAATCCACCCAACAAATGTACCAAGATGTAAAAGTAAAACCCATGTGATGAACTTGAATGCAACTTGCATGTAGCGGGCCATTAGCATGATCTCTGTGTGGGGGGGGGGGGGGGCGAGGGAGAATGGGGTAGTCATGGACTCACAACCAGAAACCACGGGGATCTCCACTGGCAACAAATCTCACCGCCAACCAACCCAAGCTAGAAGCGATCCTCCAATGGTCAACCAGGAAATGCAAAGCCCAGTTCACCGTCAATGTATGAGTCAGTTTGCATTAAAGGCTTGGCGGAAGTGATGTCATGTATGTAGACCATGTATACTAACTGTATAGTCACATAAGGTGTGCCACCAGAGGGCACTGTGGTGGGAGACCTGAGGGTCACCTGCCTAGGTGTGCAGGGCCCAGTATAGAAGGCTGCCCACCATGCTTGTGCCTCACTCTGGAGTTACAATAAATGGGACGAGGTCATAACAGCTAAGTACAATACTAGACCCTGTGGAGTCATTCATAAGAGTATTAAAGACATAACAGGAGATTTCCCCTGATTATTATGTATTACCACCATTGTTGGGAGATTTCCCTTAATCCCTATATATTAATCCCATTGATGGGAGATTTCCCCTGATCCCTATGTATTACCTCCATTGTTGGGAGATATCCACTGATAGCTATGTATTAATCCCATTGATGGGAGATTTCCCCTGATCCCTATGTATTACCTCCATTGTTGGGAGATATCCACTGATAGCTATGTATTAATCCCATTGATGGGAGATTTCCCCTGATCCCTATGTATTACCTCCATTGTTGGGAGATATCCACTGATAGCTATGTATTAATCCCATTGATGGGAGATTTCCTCTGAGCCCTATTTCATACGGTATTATAATTATGCTGACGATAGCAAGCCTGATCAATAATCCCCAATTTTACAAAGGTTTACATCAGAAACCAGCACCTAAACCGGTTCGGAATGAGCAGATGTATCGATGGATGTTTACATGATGATCATTGTTTGTCTAAACGATACAAAAAGTGCTGGGTGAGAGATGGAGCTCTCGAGGCCAATCTCCTGAAAGAAGCTGCTGAGACTGAAAATAGGAATAAGGTGGGAATAAATTGTTATCAGACCCGCGAGCTCATGTTTCTCGATCTATCTTACAGATGAACCTGTGTTGAATAACAAGTCTGTTCAAAGTGAGTATTGACAGGATGTCGCACGCTTTGGACACTGGGGGTGAAATTGGACCCGGCCGAGGTCTGAAAACGGGCGGAATCGGGATTGTCACCGGTTCTATCACATGACCGATAGTCGCTTTGCTGAGCTCAAGGGGAGTGAAGATCAGGCGGTTTTATATTCCGCATAGGCCCAATTTCACCTCACGGTGTTTAGTCACTGATTCATTACCAGGTAAAACCCATGTTCCACATGATCCTGTGGGATTCCTGCCCGGCAAGTTATATTCAAATTCCCGCCCATTCTGAGCCTTCATTTTTGGCCTGTCTGACGATAGCTTCTAGTGTGGGTCACAAGTGAAATAAATTGGAGGCTGTTGTGGTTAATGCTTGATCTTGGTGCAAGTGCAAGGAGCTGGACTGTGTACTCAATTGCACTAGTTCTGTAAGTGCTATACAGTGCCACTGTTCACCTACCCTACAAAATCAAGCTTCAATTCTTCAGCAGTGTCATTGGAGAATCACACTGTACATGAGAAGGCAACTGGGCCCATTGTTGCCTGTGAAAGAGTTGTCCAATTAGTCCCACTCCCATCTCAATTATATTATAGATATCTTCCTGTGCACGCTGGATCTAACTCTGGGCGGAGCGGAAGTCTGTTCCTCCATTGCGACTAAAGACTGGATGGAGAAAAATAGTAAGAAATTGGAATCATTTTACTGAAGAGAGTGAGAAGGCAATGGGGGTTAAGGTTACCTTTGGGCAATGGTGTAAAATGGGCGACATTCACTTGGCAAATACCCAGTCTGCCTCCACCACACTTTCAGGCAATGCATTCCTGACTATACCAACACGGTGTGCAAACAACTGAGTGACTATTTGTACGAACACTTTTCTCTTCCTTCTACACCTGCGTCCTCCAGACCCCACCCTGACGCCTCCCGCCCGGAACCGGAACCGGATGTGGGGCCCCGAACCGGATGAGGAGCCCGACAATTGACCACGTTGTCCGAGCCAGTCGCTGAGCCTCCGACCAAGCCGGGGAGAGAGAGAGTCGACGGGGAGAGAGACACACGGGGCGGGGAGAGAGTGGTGGCGGGGAAAGAGAGGCACACGGGAGGGGGCAGGGACTCACGGTGGGGGTGGGGAGACACACGGAGGGGAGGGGGAGAGACACATGGGGGGGCGGGCAGAGGGGTGGCACGGAAAGAGAAGCACACGGTGGGGGGAGAGACTCATGGGGAGGACGACTGGTGGGAGAGACACATGGGAGGGGGGGAGAAGGGTGGCATGGAAAGAGAAGCACATGGTGGGGGGGAGAGACATATGGGGGGGAGGGCTGGTGGGAGAGACACGTGGGGGCGGGGAGAAGGGTGGCGTGGAAAGAGAAGCGCACGGTGGGGGGAGAGACTCATGGGGGGGAGGGCTGGTGGGGGGAGAGACACATGGGAGGGGGGGAGAGAGACACACGGGGGTTGGGGGGGGGAGAGAGTGGAGATAGGGAACTCGGTGAAAATGGATCATGTTTCTTGGAAAGCTCGGTGTGGCAGCACTCGTTGGAGTGGATGAAATCCAGACGTCACAACACTGTCACTATTCACTTCATACCCAATAAAGCTGTTAACAATACGTGACCCACACAATATCCCATATATGGTGGGGGTGGGGGGGCAAGGGACTTCAGCTGGGGGTTGGCTGTACTTGCGCTGGGGTAATGGACTTCGGCTGGAAATTGGTGGCTTTTGCTGTTAGAGATCTGTCCTCTCTGGCTTCTGAAGTCAGAATGGATTGAATTACAATTTGTAAAGGCAGTCAGAATTTGTTTCCAGTTACACATTCCAGAGAAACTTCAGGTTGTGGCTTATACCGCAAGACGACCAATCGGCAATTGGTCATGTGATAATGGAGAGCCAATCAGAGACATGGCGGCCATTTTATTAGTACAAATAAACACGTCCCTCGAAGGCCTTGACATCCTTCCTGAAGTGCAGTGCCTAGAAATGTAGCATTTGCAGTTGTCACATCTGTTGGAGATGGAATAATCTGCCATTCTTCCCTTATTTTCTTTTTGTACATGCTGGTGTCTGAACACAAGGAATCGATGAAGATGAAAACATCACAATTACTTTGGGTAAGAAAACACTGAGTAAAGTCTCTAAAGATTGCCTTACACAGTCACTCCCTCCACCATTGCCGCACCGTGGCTGCAATGTGTGCTGTCCACAAGATGCACAGCAGCAACTCACCGAGGTTTCTTCGACAGCACCTCCCAAACATGCTACCTAAGTATGGCGCTTCAACCTAGTACACCTATTCTTACCGTGGCTAGGACAAGTAATCCAGGGAACGTGAATTTAAATCCCACCATGGCAGTCTGAGAATATGAATTCAGTTTAAATAAGAAACCTGGAAATAAAAAAGCTGGTTTCAGTAAAAGGGAGCACGAAGCTGTCGGATTGTATTTAAAAACCCAACTGTTTCACCAATGTTTGCTTTAGGGAAGGAAACCTGCTGACCTTACCCGATCTGGCCTATAAGTGACTCCAGTCCCACGCTCTAGCATGGTTGACTCTTAACTGCCCCTCTGAAGTGGCCCAGCGAGCCACTCAGTTGTATCAATAGCGCTGGGCAATAAATGCCGGCCTTGCCAGCGACGCCCACATCTTGAGAATGAAAACACTAATAACCACTGTAATATTACAGAAAGCGATTAATACATATTTAATATTGTCTCTTCTAGTAGTTATATGTGTTCTCTAGTGATACTTGCTGATCTCACTTCTGAAAAATTTGGCTCTGCTCTTAAAGAATGCCAAACCCTTGAACGCAAGAATGCACGCAATGAATTGTAAGGTACTGCATCAACATGCCTGGGACACAGCAAGAAAAACAGGTAAAGTTCATTTTAAATCTAGATTTAAACGTTGAGGTTTGCAAGTTAATTTTGCACCATGAGGGAAGTATTGCAGAGCAAGAGTACAAACAGCCAGGCTCGAGATCCACAAGGTATTTCTTTTCTCCTCCACAAAGACACAAACACTCGGAAATGACCCAGTCGGGGTTGATTTTGACATACGTAGAATGACACAGAATGTACGGCACAGGAACAGCCCATTCGGCCCAACAGGTTCATGCCAGAGTTTGTGCTCCACATGAGCCTCTTCCCACTCCATTTCACCCCATCAATGTATCCTTCTAATCCTTTCTCCCTCAAACGCCTATCATGCTTCCCCTAAATACTTCTATGCTGTTCACCTCAACTACTCCTTGTGGTCACGAGTTGCACTCTCTGGGTAGAAACATAGAAACAGAGAAAATAGGTGCAGGAGTAGGCCATTCGGCCCTTTGAGCCTGCACCACCATTCAATATCATGGCTGATTATTCCCTCAGTACCCCTTTCCTGCTTTCACTTCATACCCCTTGATCCCCTTAGCCGTAAGGGCCATATCTAACTCCCTCTTGAATATATCCAATGAACTGGCATCAACAGCTCTCTGTGGCAGGGAATTCCACAGGTTAACAACTCTCTGAATAAAGAAGTTTCTCCTCATCTCAGTCCTAAATGGCCTACCCCTTATCCTAAGACTGTGTGCCCTGGTTCTGGACTTCCCCAACATCGGGAATATTCTTCCCGCATCTAACCGCTCCCGTCCTGTCAGAATCTTATATGTTTCTATGAGATCCCTGCTCATCATTCTAAACTCCAATGTATAAAGGCCCAGTTGATCCAGTCTCTCCTCCTATGTCAGTCCTGCCATCCTGGGAATCAGTCTGGTGAACCTTCGCTGCACTCCCTCAATAGCAAGTACGTCCTTCCTCAGATTAGGAGACCACAACTGAACACAATATTCCAGGTGAGGCCTCACCAAGGCCCTGTACAACTGCAGTAAGACCTCCCTGCTCCTATACTCAAATCCCCGAGCAATGAATGCCAACATACCATTTGTCTTCTTCACTGCCTGCTGTACCTGTATGCCAACATTCAATGACTAATGAACCATGACACCCAGGTCTCGTTGCACCTCCCCTTTTCCTAATCTGCCGTCATTCAGAAATATTCTGTCTTCGTATTTTTGCCCCCAAAGTGGATAACCTCACATTTATCCACATTATACTGCATCTGCCATGCATTTGCCCACTCACCTAATCTGTCCAAGTCACCCTGCAGCCTCCTAGCATCCCCCTCACAGCTCACACCGCCACCCTGTTTAGTGTCATCTGCAAACTTGGAGATATTACACTCAATTCCTTCATCCAAATCATTGATGTATATTGTAAAGAACTGGTCCCAGCACTGAGCCCTGCGGCACTCCACTCGTCACTGCCTACCATTTTGAAAAGGACCTATTTATCCCGACTCTCTGCTTCCTGTCTGCCAACCAGTTCTTTATCCACATCAGTACATTACCCCCAATACCATGTGTGTTTGATTTTGTACAACCATCGCTTGTGTGGGATCTTGTCAAAAGCCTTTTGAAAGTTCAAATACACCACATCCACTGGTTCTCCCTTGTCCACTCTACTAGTTACATCCTCAAAAAATTCCAGAAGATTTGTCAAGCATGATTTCCCCTTCATAAATCCATGTTGACTTGGACCGATCCTGTCACTGCTTTCCAAATGCGCTGCTATTTCATCCTTAATAATTGTTTCCAACATTTTCCCCACCACTGATGTCAGGCTAACCAGTCTATAATTACCTGTTTTCTCTCTCACTCCCTTTTTAAAAAGTGGTGTTACATTAGCTACCCTCCAGTCCATAGGAACTGATCCAGAGTCGATAGACTGTTGGAAAATGATCACCAAAGTATCCACTATTTCTATGGCCACTTCCTTAAGTACCCTGGGATGCAGACTATCAGGCCCCGGGGATTTATCGTCCTTCAATCCCATCAGTTTCCCTAACACAATTTCCCGCCTAATAAGGATTTCCTTCAGTTCCTCCTTCTCACTCGACCCTCGGTCCCCTATTTCCAGACGGTTATTTGTGTCTTCCTTGGTGAAAACAGAACCAAAATATTTGTTCAAATGGTCTGCCATTTCTTTGTTCCCCATTATAAATTCACCTGAATCTGACTGCAAGGGACCTACGTTTGTCTTCACTAATCTTTTTCTCTTCACATATCTATAGAAGCTTTTGCAGTCAGTTTTTATGTTCCCAGTAAGTTTCCTCTGATACGCTATTTTCCCCCTCCTAATTAAACCCTTTGTCCTCCTCTGCTAAATTATAAAATTCTCCCAGTCCTCAGATTTGCTGCTTTTTCTGGCCAATTTATATGCCTCTTCCTTGGATTTAACACTATCCTTAATTTCCCTTGTTAGCCACGGTTATTTTTTACTGCAAACACGGATGTACAATTGTTGAAGTTCATCCATGTGATCTTTAAATGTTTGCCATTGCATATCCACCATCAATCCTTTATGTATCACTCGCCAGTCTAATCTAGCCCATTCACATCTCATACCATCGAAGGTACATTTCCCCAAGTTCAGGACACTAGTCTCTGAATTAACTGTGTCACTTTCCATCTTAATAAAGAATTCTACCATATTATGGTCACACTTCCCCAAGGGGCCTCGCACAAGAAGATTGATAATTAGTCTTTTCTCATTACACATCACCCAGTCCAGGATGGCCAGCCCTTAAGTTGGTTTCTTGACATATTGGTCTAGAAAACCATCCCTAATACACTCCAGGAAATCCTCCTTCACTGCATTGCTACCAGTTTGGTTAGCCCAATCAATATGTAGATTAAAGTTGCTCATGATGACTGCTGTACCTTTATTGCACGCATCCCTAATTTCTTGTTTGATGCTGTCCCCAACCTCACTATTACTGTTTGGTGGTCTGTACACAACTCCCACTGGTGTTTTCTTCCCCTTGGTATTCTGTAGCTTCACCCATACCGATGCCACATCATCCAAGCTAATGTCCTTCCTTACTATTGCGTTAATTTCTTCTTTAACCAGCAATGCCACCCTGCCTCCTTTTCCTTTCTGTTTATCCTTCCGGAATGTTGAATACCGCTGATGTTGAGTTCCCAGCCTTGGTCTGGAGCCATGTCTCCGTGATGCCAATTACATTGTATCCGTTAACAGCTATCTGCGCAGTTAATTCGTCCAGCTTATGACGAATACTCCTCGCATTGAGGCACAGAGCCTTCAGGCTTGTCTTTTTAACACAGTTTGCCCCTTTAGGATTTTGCTGTAGTGTTGCTTTTTGCTTTTTGCCTTGGGTTTCTTTGCCAGTCTATTCTAGCCAATTCACGCCTCAAACCATCGAAGTTACCTTTCCTTAAGTTCAGGATACTAGTTTCTGAATTAACCGTGTCACTCTCCATCTTAATAAAGAACTCTACCATGTTATGGTCATTCTTCCTCAAGGGGCCTCGCACAGCAAGATTGCCTATTAGTCCTCTCTCATTACACATCAGCCAGTCCAGGATGGCCAGCTCCCGAGTTGGTTCCTCGACATATTGGTCTAGAAAACCATCCCCAATACACTCCAGGAAATCCTTCTCCACCGCATTGCTACCAATTTGGTTAGCCCAATCAATATGTAGATTAAAGTCGCCCATGATAACTGCTGCACCTTTATTGCATGCATCCGTAATTTCTTGTTTGATGCTGTCCCCAACCTTACTACTGTTTGGTGGTCTGTACACAACTCTCACTAGCGTTTTCTGCCCTTTGGTATTCTGTAGCTCCACCCATACCGATTCCACATCATCCAAGCTAATGTCCTTTCTTACTACTGCATTCATTTCCTCTTTAACCCGCAATGCCACCCGCCTCCTTTTCCTTTCTGTCTATCTTTCCTAAATATTGAATACCCCTGGATTTTGAGTTCCCAGCCTTGGTCACCCTGGAGCCATGTCTCCGTGATGCCAATTACATCATACCCGTTAACTGCTATCTGCGCAGTTAATTTGTCCACCTTATTCCGAATAAAGAAGATTCTCCTGAATTCCCTATTGGATTTATTAGTGACTATTTTATATTCTTAACATTTAGTTTTGGTCTCCACTACAAATGGAAATATCTTCTCTGCATTGACTGCAATCGGATGTGATTGCACTGGCGAGTGTACAGAGGAGATTTACGAGGATTTTGCCGGGAGTGAAGAATCTTATCTATGAGGGAAGATTGTATAGGCTGGATTTGTTTTCCTTTGAATAGAGGAGGCTGAGGGGAGACCTCGTTGAGATGTATAAAATTATGAGGGGTCTAGATATAGTGGATAGAAAGGGCCTATTTCCCTTAGCACAGGGGTCAACAACCAGGGGTCATAGATTTAAAGTAATTGGTGGAAGATTTATAGGGGATTTTGAGGGGAAATGTCTTCATCCAGAGGGTTGTGAGGGTTTGGAACTCACTGCCTGAAAGGATGGTAGAGGCAGAAACCCTCACCACATTTAGAAAGTACTTTGAAGTGCCTCAACCTATAAGGCCAAGGACCAAGAGCTGGAAAGTGGGATTCGGCTGGGTAGCTCTTTGTCGGCCAGCACGGACTCGATGGGCCAAAATGGCCTCCTTCCGTGCTGTAAATTTCTATGATTCTATGATTCTATGATCCACCCTATCGAACCCATTCATAATCTTGACGACCTCTATCAGGTCACCCCTGAGCCTTCTCTTCCCTCGAGAGAAGAGCTCCAGCCTGCTCAACCTTTCCTGATAGGGAGAGCCACTCCGTTCCGGTGTGACCCTGTGTTAATGGGATGAGGAAAAGGGGCAGGGACCCATCTCCTCCGAGCAAGAGCCTTGTTGGAATATTTGAATGCCGCGGGAATGTTTGTGTCGCTTCATGTCCCGTCTCTCTCTGCCCTGGTAGATTTTAACCGAACCCCTACCGGCGGGAAAGTGACAGCAGCAGGTCAATTTGCCAATTGACGGCCCGTCCCAATTTACTTTCTGCTGACTTCAGTTGGGGGTGAAATTGGTCTTGGGGGGGTTACGGGGAAATGGGAGACAGCAAATGGGCCGCCCATTTTGCACCCAATTCAAATACACGACCAATGGGTCCATTGAAATGACTGACTGAGGAACTGGATATAAATGTGTCAAGCATGTGTATCGTACTGTGTCAGCTGTGGCTCAGTGGGTAGCACTTTTGCATATAAATCAGAAGGTTGTGGGTTCAAGTCCCACTCCAGGGACTTGAGCACAAAAATCTAGGTTGACACTCCAGTGCAGTGCTGAGGGAGTGCTGCACTGTTGGAGGTGCCGTCTTTCAGATGAGACGTTAAACTGAAGCTCCATCTGCTCTCTCGAATGGATATCAAAGATCTTGTGGCACTACTTTGAAGAAGAGCAGGGGAGCTGTGTCCTGGGGCCAATATTTATTCCTCAGTCAACATAACAAAACGGATTACCTGGTCATTATCACATTGCTGTATGCGGGAGCTTGCTGTGCACAAATCGGCTGCCGTGTTTCCCACATTACAACAGTGATCACACTCCAAAAGTACTTCATTGGCTGTAAAATGCTTTGAGATGTCCAGTGATCATGAAAGGTGCTATCTAAATGTAAGTCTTTCTTTCTCACAATACAATATGTTAATATTGTGCAGTGTAATCTCCAGACTCTGTGAAATAGTCTCCGAGGGAAGGTCATTAATGTTGAGTTGATTGCCTGGAAATTTGTGAATTTAAACTGTTTCCACCGGCAGGAGGGTCGGTAACCAGAGGACATGGATTTAAGGTTATTGGCAAAAGAACCAGAAAGGGAGATGAGGAGAATTATTTGACGTAGCGAGTTGTTGTGATCTGCCTGAAAGATGGTGGGAACAGATTCAATATTAGCTTTCAAATGGGAGTTGGATGAATACTTCAAAGTGAACAATGTGTAGGGCTATGGGGAAACAGCAGGGACATGGGACTAATTAGATCGTTCTACCAAAGAGCCGGCACAGGCACGATGGGTTGAATGGCCTCCTTCTGTGCTGTAAGGTTCTATGTCAGATGGAGTTTCAGAAAGCAACCAGCTGCAAACTAGTCCTCCAAATTTGAATGAGGTGGCATTTTAAACATGTGACTGCAGAATGAATTAACAGGAAGAAATTAACTTTGTCAATTCAACGCCCCTGTGTGGGCAAACATAATGGGGGCAATTTCACTTAACCCGCCCATCGGGAAAGTGGGGGGATGGAGTGCTACCCTGATATTACTCCCTGTTGAAGTCAGTGGAGATCAATATTGGGCGGGATGTAAAACCGGCGATCCCCCCAATCCCATGGGATTCCCACCCCGTGAGTTTGGTTGAAACGACGCCCCGTGTCCATGAATTGTGTTGTGTCATCTGTGAAATAAATGTTTTACAATGTCAAATATATTAGCATTAATTATCATTTAGATCTAGAAAGGCTGATCAATTCTAAATTACAAACTTTGTTTGAAGTTCCCGACAGTGGAGTATAACTTTTCTGATCAGTTTTGGTACCAAGACCTAAAGCACGAGTACCAAATTCCTGTCTGTGCTGTTTTATCACAGGTTTTATCACCTGTAGCACTGGTCAGGAATATACCCTCAGTTATGGGATCAGGAGGAGGCCATTCAGCCCCTCGTGCCTGTTCGACTATTCAATCAGATCTTGCCTGATCTGTACCACAATTCCATTTACTCACCTTGGTTTCATAGCTCTTAATACCCTGACCTAACAAAAATCTATCTGTCTCAGTTTTGACATTTTCAATTGACCTTTTTGGGGGAGAGAGTTCCAGATTTCCAGGACCGTTTGTGTGAAGAAGTGCCTCCTGACATCACCCCTAAACGGCCTCGCTCTAATCCAAAGGATATCCCCCTTGTTCTGGACTCTCCCCACCAAAGAGAATAGTTTCTCTCTATCTACCCTACCAGCTCGTAAATAATCATCTTAAACATCTCAATTACCTCACCCCTTCATTTTCTACACTCAAGGGAATACAAGCCTAGTATGCAACCTGTTCTCATAATTAACCCTTTTCGCCCCGATATCATTCTGTTGAATCTGCACTGCACCCTCTGCAAGACCAATATATCCTTCCTGGGACCAGAACTGAACGCAGTGCTCCAGATGTGGTCTAACCAGAGCTTTATACAACTGTAGCATAACTTCCTTTTGTATTCCAAACCCTTTGAGAGGAAGGCTAACATTTCATTAACCTTTTAAATTATTTTTGGTACCTGTACAATAGTTTTTCGTGCTTTATGTACTTAAATGTCTCTGCTCCTTCACAGTTCCTGGCCTCTTACCAATTAGAAAATACTCTGATCTATCTTTCTTAGATCCAACGATATACACTTACCCACATTGAACTCCATTTGCCACAGCTTTGCCCACCCACCTAATCTATCAATATCACTTTGCTACTTTCTACTCCCATCTGCATTACTCATTGTGGCACCTAACATAGTGTCATCAGAAAACTTGGATGTACGGCTCTCTGACTGACACCGTCCCGATCACCCATCACCCCTGAGCTCGCTGACCTACATTGAATCCCGTTTAAGCAACGCCATGATTTCAAAATTCTCATCCTTATTTTCAAATCCCTCCATGGCCTCGCCCCTCTCTACCTCTCCAATCTCCTCCAGCCTCCCCCCAGCCCCCGCCCGCCCCCTCCGAGATATCTGCGCTCCTCTAATCCTGACCTCTTGCACATCCCTGATTATAATCGCTCAACCATCGGTGGCCGTGCCTTCTGTTGCCAAGGCCCTAAGCTCTGGAATTCCTTCCCTAAACCTCTCCGCCTCGCTACCTCTCTTTCCTCCTTTAAGACACTCTTTAAAAACCTACCTCTTTTACCAAGCTTTTGCTCACCTGCCCGAATTTCTCCTTATGTGGTTCGGTATCACAGCTTGTTTTATAACACTCCCGTGAAACACCTTGGAACGTTTTACTACGTTAAAGGTGCTATATCATTACAAGTTGTTGTTATTTTTGCATTTCTTGAACTAAGTCAGCTGTGGCTCAGTGGGGAGCGCACTTGCTTCTGAGTCAGAAGGCTGTGGGTTCAAGTCCCACTCCAGGGACTTGAACACATAAATCTAGGCTGGCACTCCAGTGCAGTGCTGAGGGAGCGCAGCACTGTAGGACCTGCCGTCTTTGGGATGAGATGTTAAACCGAGGCCCTGTCTGTCCTCTCAGGTGGATATAAAAGATCCTATAATGTTGTTTCAAAGAAGCACAGCGGTATTATCCCTGGTGTCCTGGCCAATATATATCCCTCAATCAACATAACAAAAAAGTAGATTATCTGGTCATTATCACATTGCTGTTTGTGGGAATGTGCTTGTGTGAAAATCAGCTGCTGCATTTCCCACATTACAACAGTGACCACACTTCATTGACTGTAAAGCGCTTTGAGATGTCCGGTGGTCGTGAAAGGTGCTATATAAATGTAAGGCTTTCTTTCTTTAAGTCATTGCTAGATATAGCAAAAACCTGAATAAACATTACTGGCGTGATCTTGTGGATAATAATAATTTTGTTATTTGTTTGAAAAGGTTATTTTGCAAAACCATTCACAATGAGGAAGAACCACCTCAGACACAGGCAGTTTCATAATCGGCTAGTTTCATAATAGGCAACCGCTTTAGAAATGGATGGCTCCTTCGCCAATGGACAACTGCTGCAGGATATCGATAGCTGGACATTCACTTTTGTACAGCTTCCCCAGAAATGGGCCATTGGTCCTGAAATATATTTCTCGGTAAAGTTCATGACATTCTGTTCCCGCTGGGCAAGGCTGACCACCAGCAGTGTAACTCACGGAAATAACACCACCCCCCCAATATCCCGCCATCATTCTCTATTGATCATTTTAATGGACCGAAAATCATGTGTCGTGTGCTATGAGTTCCCAATTTTCCCTCCTGGGGGAGAATGCTCTGTTGCAGTCGCACGTAGTCCTAAAACATGTCATCTAGTGTCCCCTTGAAGATGCAGAGAGTGCTGTTGTGGCCATAGTTGTAATTATCAACTGATCATGTCTGGGAGTAAATGGGTTCCTCTCTAGTTACCGCAGCATTTCCTTATGGTTTCATCAATTAGTTTTGCTTTTCATTTTACATTATATCACGAGCCTTTGTTGCTCTATTTGCTTCTTGCTTAAAAAAAGTTTGTGAACAAATATGTTTCCAGGGATCCTGTTAAACTTCACTTATTTAAAAAAATAAACTTCACTGTTCTTGCTTAGCCTGTTTGTGTTGTGTGTTTGACATAAGTTGCAGCTTGAAAAGCTCAATTGGAAATAAAATGTATTATGATTTATCCAATATACACAGAAAACAGATGGAGACAGTATGTCTATCCGTTAAATGTGCAATACACAAAGCATTTTAATGTTCTCTCATCCTACACAGCTTAATACATTGACATAAAATGTCTCTATTACAAGGTATAAAACCATTTAAAACAAATGAAATTTGATGCGCAACTGAACTTAAGTGAAGTGCATTAACAATTGTGCCAACAGAACGACATAGGAACATTTGGAACAGGAGGTGGCCATTCAGCCCCTCACAGCCTGTTCCACCATTCAATTAGATCATGGCCGGTCTGCACCACAGCTCAATTTACCCACCTCTGCTCCATATCCCTTAATGTCCTTACCCAACAAAAATCTATCGATCTCAGTCTTGATCATTTCAATTGACCCCCAGTTTCCACAGCCTTTTGTGGGAGAGAGTTCTAGGTTTCCACTGGCCTTTAAATAAAAAGCTGCTTTCTGATTTCATTCTTGAATGGCCTAGTTGTAATTTTAGGATTATGCCCTCTTGTTCTGGACCCCCTACCAGATGAAATGGTTTCCCTCTATCTAATCTATTGAATCCCTCAGTCAGTTAAAACAACATCTACAACTTGCATTTATAAAGCGCCTTCAATGTCATAAAATGTCCCTAACAGGAGGGCTATCAAGCAACATTATGACACGGAGCCACATAAGGTGGCATTAACACAAATGAATTGGTTGATTTTAAGGAGCACCATAATGAAGGTGAGAGAGGTAGAGATGCGGAGAGGTTTGGGGAGAGAGTTCCAGTTCTTGTGGCTGAGGTATCTGAAGACACGGCCACCAATGGTGGAGCGATGAAAATCGGGGATACACAAGAGGCCAGGGTTGTAGGAGCGCGGAGATGTCAGAATGTTGTTGGGCTCTGCACCTCAAAACTCAATTTCTGTATTTATAGTCTATGAGGCTGCGGTTTACTCTTTCAGGGTGGAGTTTGATTAAACCAAGGCAGGCCCATGATGCCGGTGCATTCAATTTTTCATCAACTGTGACTCGATTTAATGAAGTATCAATCGTTCTCCTCTGGTGTTCCAAATCATAAATCCTCTGTCTCTCTGGCTATATCTGCAGTGCTCATTAAGAACATAAGAACATACGAAATAGGAGCAGGAGTAGGTCATACGGCCCCTCGAGCTTGCTCCGCCATTTAATACGATCATGGCTGATCCGATCATGGACTCAGCTTCACTCCCCTGCCCACTCCCCGTAACCCCTTATTCTCTTATTGGTTAAGAAACTGTCTATCTCTGTCTTAAATGTATTCAATGACCCAGCTTCCACAGCTCTCTGAGGCAGCGAATTCCACAGATTTACAACCCTCTGACAGAAGAAATTTCTCCTCATCTCTGTTTTAAATGGGCGGCCCCTTATTCTAAGATTATCTAGTTCTAGTCTCCCCTATCAATGGAAACATCCTCTCTGCATTCACCTTGTCAAACCCCCTCATAATCTTATACGCTTCGATAAGGTCACCTCTCATTCTTCTGAATTCCAATGAGTAGAGGCCCGACCTACTCAACCTTTCCATTCTGCATCACTTTCTTAATATGTCCGCGGGGCAGGAGGAGATGGCAGTTTTAACCTAACCCTCCCGTTGGGAGACTGACAGTTGGTCCTAGGACACTGCCCTGAGGAATTCCTGCAGCAATGTCCTGAGTCTGAGATGATTGGCCTCCAAACATCTTCCCTTGTGTTAGGTACGACTCGAGCCAGTGGAGAGTTTTCCCCCTGATTCCCATTGACTTCCATTTTACTCGGGCTCCTTGATGCCACACTCGGTCAAATGATCTCAAGGCAAATCACGCTAACCTCACCTCTGGAATTCAGCTTTGTCCATGTTTGGACCAAGGCTATAATGAGGTCTGGAGCTGAGTGGTCTGCTGCCCTTGTCCTTCTAGGCAGTAGAGGTCTCGAGTTTGGGAGGTGCTGCCGAAGAAGCCTTGGCGAGTTGCTGCGGTGCATCTTGTAGATGGTACACACTGCAGCCACGGTGCGCCGGTGGTGGAGGGAGTGAATGTTTAAGGTGGTGGATGGGGTGCCGAGCAAGCGGTCTGCTTTTTCCTGGATGGTGTTGAGCTTCTTGAGTGTTGTTGGAGCTGCACTCATCCAGGCAAGTGGAGAGTATTCCATCACACTCCTGACTTGTGTCTTATAGATGTGGAAAGGCTTTGGGGAGTCAGGAGGTGAGACACTTGTCACAGAATACCTAGCTTCTGACCAGCTCTTTTTGCCACAGTATTTATGTGGCTGGTCCAGTTAAGTTTCTGGTCAATGGTGACCCCCAGGATGTTGATGGTGGGGGATTCGGCGATGGTAATGCTGTTGAATGTCAAGGGACGGTGGTTAGACTCTCGCTTGTTGGAGATGGTCATTGCCTGGCACTTGTGTGGCGCGAATGTTACTTGCCACTTATCAGCCCAAGGCTGAATGTCATCCAGGTCTTGCTGCATGTGGGCATGGACTGCTTCATTATCTGAGGAGCTGTGAATTGAACTGAACACTGTGCAGTCATCAGTGAACACCTTATGATGGAGGGAAGGTCATTGATGAAGCAGCTGAAGATGGTTGGGCCGAAGACACTGCCCTGAGGAACTCCTGCAGCGATGTTCTGGAGCTGAGATGATTGACTGCCAACAATCACAACCAGCTTCTTTTGTGACTTCAGCCAGTGGAAAGTTTTCCCTCTGATTCCCATTGACTTCACCTTTACTCGGGTTCCTTGATGCCACATTCGGTCAAATGCTGCCTTGATCTCAAGGGCAGTCACGTTCACCTCACCTCTAGAATTCAGCTCTTTTGTCGATGTTCGGATCAAGGTTGTAATGAGGTCTGGAACTGAGTGGTCTAAATGAGTCCTAAAATACTAAATGAGCACTTTGCATCTGTCTTCACTTGAGAAGAGGACTCTGATAATGTAGCAGTAAAGGAGGAGGCAGCAACAATATTGGATAGGATGTAAACTTGAGGTCATCCAAAACTCGGCTGCCCTTGTCCTAACTCGCACCAAGTCCCACTCACCCATCACCCCTGTGCTCGCTGACCTACATTGGCTTCCGGTTAAGCAACGCCTCGATTTCAAAATTCTCAACCTTGTTCTCAAATCCTTCCATGGACTCACCCCTCCCTATCTCTGTAATCTCCTCCTGCCCTACAACCACCGAGATATCTGCGCTCCTCTAATTCTGCCCTCCTGAGCATCCCTGATTATAATCGCTCAATCATCGGTGGCCGTGCCTTCTGTTGCCTAGGCCGCAAGCTCTGGAACGCCCTGCCTAAATCTCTCCACCTCTCTCTCTCCTCCTTTAAGACCCGCCGAAAGGCTATTTGATCAAACTTTCGGCCTCTGTCCTAATAACTCCTTTTGTGACTCGATGTCAAGTGTTGTTTGATAATGGTCCCGTGAAGCAGCTGAGGACGTTTTACCACATTAAAGGCGCTATATAAATGCAGCAAGAGCGGCGAGATCAGGGCGAAGGAGCGGCGAGAGATTGCAGAGGGACCTGATAGGGGCCCAGGAGAGGGGTGAGTTTGGGGCCAAGCGCCCAGAGGCAGCACGGGCCAGCCCACACTGCGATATGAGTGTGCAGTAGGTCCGTGCAGCAGAGCAGGTCTCCAGTCATCTTCGATAACCCTTTCCTCTGGACCAAGACTCTGTCAAGCCCGTGTGGTGGCTAGTGTGCAACGGTCACCACACGTTAAAAAAAAAATCCATGCACAGGCACCTTCCACCCTTCACGATGTAATTCAGGACCTGGAATATTAGGTCCGTCATTGAAACACCTGTGAACTGATCTTTTTTTGGCGTGGAAGCAAGGGAGGGACTGCCTATGATGACGATGATCTTATGTTCTTATATAAGGTTCCTAATACAGTAGAGAACTAAGCTGAATATAGAAAGTACAGAGGAGATCTAACAAAAAGGAATGAGAGGGGCAAAGAGAGAGTAAGAAAATAGATTTACTGTTAACATAAAAGGAACTCAAAACTCATTTATAAACATGAATAGTAAAAGGGCAGTTAAAGGAAGGGTAGGGCCAATTAGGGACCAAAAAGGTGATCCTCTTGTGGAGGTAGAGAGTATGGCTGAGGTACTTTTAAAAAATGTGTTCCTGGGATGTGAGCATCGCTGGCAAGGCCAGCATTTATTGCCCCTTGTAAAGGTGGTGGTGAGCCTCATTCTTGAACCGCTGCAGTCCGTGTGGTGAAGGTGCTCCCACAGTGCTGTTGGGGAGGGAGTTCCAGGATTTTGACCCAGCGACGATGAAGGAACGGCGATATATTTCCAAGTCAGGATTGTCATGTATCTCACACTACTGTATATAACTGTATCTTACCATGTTATACATGACTGTAACTAGGTATGACCTGTAACCACAAGCATACTTTACCACCAGGGGTGCACTTGCAGGAGACACTGCACACCTGTCCCACACAGGTATATAAAGGCAGGTCTCAGGCAAGTGTGGCACTCGAGAGCTGTGAAATAAAGGTGCAGGTCCAGAGTGACCTTGACTTCAGCATGTGCCTCGTGTAAGTCTGTACTGCAGGGTCAGGACTTTACAGTGGCGACGAGTTACGGGAATCACAGAATCCACAGAATGGCTACCAACGGCTCAGACGAGAAAAACAATGCTGGAGATAATTGGGAGGACTTTATAGAAAGGCTCCAGCAAAGCTTTGTAACCAAAGACTGGTTGGGCGACGATAAGGCAGACAAGAGAAGAGCCCATCTCTTGACCAGCTGTGGCTCGAAAACATACGCCTTAATGAAGGACCTGAGAAACCAGCAAGCAAGTCGTTTGAGGAGTTGAGCACACTGGTGAGAGACCACCTGAAGCCAGCGAGCAGCCTACACATGGCCAGGCACAGGTTCTACAACTACAGACGCAGTGTGGGCGTACCTGACTTTGTGGCGGAACTTCGGAGGCTGGCTAGTTTATGTGAGTTCTCCGATGAACTAAGGAGAGAAGTACTGAGAGACTTTTTTATTGAAGGAATAGGCCACGCAGGCATATTCCAAAAGCTCATAGAGACCAAAAACTTGACCCTAGAGGAAGCGGCACTGGTCGCATAAACATTCTTGGCAGGAGAAGAAGAAACGAGGTTGATCTATACTGCGGGTACGACAACTAACGAAACATCGGAACAAGGGGTTCACAGCGTGAAACAAGCTGCTACCCCCACACACAGACAAAGGCAGGAGAGCAAGCCTTCAACAGCAGGCGGTGGCAGAATCGGAACCAATGTCCTCGGGGGAGTGTTTGCTAGTGCTGTTGGGGAGGAGTTAAACTAATATGGCAGGGGGATGGGAACCAATGCAGGGAGATAGAGGGAAACAAAAAGGAGGCAAAAACAAAAGACAGAAAGGAGATGAGGAAAAGTGGAGGGCAGAGAAACCCAAGGCAAAGAACAAAAAGGGCCATTGTACAGCAAAATTCTAAAAGGACAGAGGGTGTTAAAAAAACAAGCCTAAAGGCTTTGTGTCTTAATGCAAGGAGTATCCGCAATAAGGTGGATGAATTAACTGTGCAAATAGATGTTAACAAATATGATGTGATTGGGATTACGGAGACGTGGCTCCAGGATGAGCAGGGCTGGGAACTCAACATCCAGGGGTATTCAACATTCAGGAAGGATAGAATAAAAGGAAAAGGAGGTGGGGTAGCATTGCTGGTTAAGGAGGAGATTAAGGCAATAGTTAGGAAGGACATTAGCTTGGATGATGTGGAATCTATATGGGTAGAGCTGCAGAACACCAAAGGGCAAAAAACGTTAGTGGGAGTTGTGTACAGACCTCCAAACAGTAGTAGTGATGTTGGGGAGGGCATCAAACAGGAAATTAGGGGTGCGTGCAATAAAGGTGCAGCAGTTATAATGGGTGACTTTAATATGCACATAGATTGGGCTAACCAAACTGGAAGCAATACGGTGGAGGAGGATTTTCTGGAGTGCATAAGGGATGGTTTTTTAGACCAATATGTCGAGGAACCAACTAGGGGGGAGGCCATCTTAGACTGGGTGTTATGTAATGAGAAAGGATTAATTAGCAATCTCGCTGTGCGAGGCCCCTTGGGGAAGAGTGACCATAATATGGTGGAATTCTGCATTAGGATGGAGAATGAAACAGTTAATTCAGAGACCATGGTCCAGAACTTAAAGAAGGCTAACTTTGAAGGTATGAGGCGTGAATTGGCTGAGATGGATTGGCGAATGATACTTAAGGGGTTGACTGTGGATGGGCAATGGCAGACATTTAGAGACCGCATGGATGAACTACAACAATTGTACATTCCTGTCTGGCATAGAAATAAAAAAGGGAAGGTGGCTCAACCGTGGCTATCAAAGGAAATCAGGGATAGTATTAAAGCCAAGGAAGTGGCATACAAATTGGCCAGAAATAGCAGCGAACCTGGGGACTGGGAGAAATTTAGAACTCAGCAGAGGAGGACAAAGGGTTTGATTAGGGCAGGGAAAATGGAGTATGAGAAGAAGCTTGCAGGGAACATTAAGACGGATTGCAAAAGTTTCTATAGATATGTAAAGAGAAAAAGGTTAGTAAAGACAAATGTAGGTCCCCTGCAGTCAGAATCAGGGGAAGTCATAACGGGGAACAAAGAAATGGCGGACCAATTGAACAAGTACTTTGGTTCGGTATTCACGAAGGAGGACACGAACAACCTTCCGGTTATAAAAGGGGTCGGGGGGTCTAGTAAGGAGGAGGAACTGAGGGAAATCCTTATTAGCCGGGAAATTGTGTTGGGGAAATTGATGGGATTGAAGGCCGATAAATCCCCAGGGCCTGATGGACTGCATCCCAGAGTACTTAAGGAGGTGGCCTTGGAAATAGTGGATGCGTTGACAGTCATTTTCCAACATTCCATTGACTCTGGATCAGTTCCTATGGAGTGGAGGGTAGCCAATGTAACCCCACTTTTTAAAAAAGGAGGGAGAGAGAAAACAGGGAATTATAGACCGGTCAGCCTGACATCGGTAGTGGGTAAAATGATGGAATCAATTATTAAGGATGTCATAGCAGTGCATTTGGAAAGAGGTGACATGATAGGTCCAAGTCAGCATGGATTTGTGAAAGGGAAATCATGCTTGACAAATCTTCTGGAATTTTTTGAGGATGTTTCCAGTAGAGTGGATAAGGGAGAACCAGTTGATGTGGTATATTTGGACTTTCAGAAGGCGTTCGACAAGGTTCCACACAAGAGATTGATGTGCAAAGTTAGAGCACATGGGATTGGGGGTAGTGTACTGACATGGATTGAGAACTGGTTGTCAGACAGGAAGCAAAGAGTAAGAGTAAATGGGTACTTTTCAGAATGGCAGGCAGTGACTAGTGGGGTACCGCAAGGTTCTGTGCTGGGGCCCCAGCTGTTTACACTGTACATTAATGATTTAGATGAGGGGATTAAATGTAGTATCTCCAAATTTGCGGATGACACTAAGTTGGGTGGCAGTGTGAGCTGCGAGGAGGATGCTGTGAGGCTGCAGAGCGACTTGGATAGGTTAGGTGAGTGGGCAAATGCATGGCAGATGAAGTATAATGTGGATAAATGTGAGGTTATCCACTTTGGTGGTAAAAACAGAGAGACAGACTATTATCTGAATGGTGACAGATTAGGAAAAGGGGAGGTGCAAAGAGACCTGGGTGTCATGGTACATCAGTCATTGAAGGTTGGCATGCAGGTGCAGCAGGCGGTTAAGAAAGCAAATGGCATGTTGGCCTTCATAGCAAGGGGATTTGAGTACAGGGGCAGGGAGGTGTTGCTACAGTTGTACAGGGCATTGGTGAGGCCACACCTGGAGTATTGTGTACAGTTTTGGTCTCCTCACCTGAGGAAGGACATTCTTGCTATTGAGGGAGTGCAGCGAAGGTTCACCAGACTGATTCCCGGGATGGCGGGACTGACCTATCAAGAAAGACTGGATCAACTGGGCTTGTATTCACTGGAGTTCAGAAGAATGAGAGGGGACCTCATAGAAACATATAAAATTCTGACAGGGTTAGACAGGTTAGATGCAGGAAGAATGTTCCCAATGTTGGGGAAGTCCAGAACCAGGGGTCACAGTCTAAGGATAAGGGGTAAGCCATTTAGGACCGAGATGCGGAGGAACTTCTTCACCCAGAGAGTGGTGAACCTGTGGAATTCTCTACCACAGAAAGTTGTTGAGGCCAATTCACTAAATATATTCAAAAAGGAGTTAGATGAGGTCCTTACTGCTAGGGGGATCAAGGGGTATGGCGAGAAAGCAGGAATGGGGTACTGAAGTTGAATGTTCAGCCATGAACTCATTGAATGGCGGTGCAGGCTAGAAGGGCCGAATGGCCTACTCCTGCACCTATTTTCTATGTTTCTATGAACGGCCGATCACACCTCATCAACCCACAATGCGAGCAATCAACTACAAACTGAGAGAAGCTCAAGAGAGATCAGCCAGACGCAGCTCATCCTTCGGAAACAATGGAAGCGGTCTGTGCTGGAGATGTGGGGGAAGGCACTCATCAAGGGGGTGTTGATTTCCGCATGCCATTTGCAAAACCTGCAACTATAAAGGGCAACTGGCCCGCATGTGCAGAAAAACAGCAGCTCGGCTGGTATACGAATTGGAAGGGTTGGAAAGTGGACCAGAAGACGGTGAGGACAGTGCCCGGGACACCGAGGTACAGCGGGTCAACACGATCAATGTCCACTGTTCTTACAACAAGATGCCTCCAATAATGATGAGGGTCCTACTCAACGGGATACCCGTCAACATGGAACTGGACGTGGGAGCTAGTCAATCTCTCATGAGCGTCCAATAATTTGAACAGCTGTGGCCGCACAAAAGCAACAGACCAAAATTCACAAGGGTCGACACCAAACTAAGGACCTATGCCAAAGAAATCATCCCAGTCCTTGGCAGCGCCATGCTCTCTGTCACACACAAAGGGACAGTGAACCGACTATCCCTGTGGATTGTGCCCGGAGATCTCCTAGCACTGTTGGAGAGAAGCTGGCTGGCAAAACTAAATTGGAAATGGGAGGATGTTCATGCCATGTCATCAGAGGAAAGGACCTCCTGCTCAACAGTTCTAATTCAATTTGAACATCTCTTTCAGCCAGGTGTGGGCACTTTCAAAGGGGCCAAAGTCAAAATCTACATCACACAGGATGCTAGACCAGTCCATCACAAGGCTAGAGCTGTACCTTATTGATGAGGGAAAAGATTGAACATGAACTGGACCGGCTTCTGCAGGAAGGCATTATCTCACCCGTGGAATTTAGCGACTGGGCAAGTCCCATCGTCCCCGACATGAAGCCTGATGAATCCGTACAAATCTGTGGGGATTACAAATCTACCATAAACAGAGTCTCCCTACAGGACCAATACCCGCTACCCAGAGCAGAGGACCTATTTGCCACATTGGCTGGAGGAAAACTTTTCTCAAAACTAGATTTCACATCTGCATATATGACGCAAGAACTGACCGAAGAGTCTAAGCTACTCACCACCATCAACACACATTGAGGCCTTTTCATGTACAATCGATGCCCATTCGGCATCAGGTTGGCAGCTGCTATATTCCAGCGCAACATGGAGAGTCTGCTCAAGTCCATTCCGGGGACGGTTGTGTTTCAAGATGACATACTCATCACTGACTCCCATCTCCGCAATTTGGAGGAAGTACTAAAGCGGTTGGATCGGGTAGGCCGAAGAGTTAAGAAATCCAAGTGTCTGTTTCTTGCGCCCGAGGTTGAATTTTTGGGCAGAAGGATTGCCGCTGATGGAATCCGCCCAACAGAGTCCAAAACCGAAGCAATTCGTCTGGCACCCAGGCCCCGGAATGTCTCAGAACTGCACGCCTTTCTCGGGCTACTCAATTACTTTGGGAACTTTATGCAGAACTTGAGCACGCTGCTGGAGCATCTCCACGTGCTACTCAGGAAAGGGTGCGATTGGTTTTGGGGGGACGCCCAAGAACGTGCCTTCAATAAGGCACGCAACCTTCTATGTTCCAACAGTGTTTTTACTTTTTTTGACCCAGGTAAAAAGCTAGTTCTTACATGTATTCACTGGAGTTCAGAAGAGTGAGAGGGGACCTCATAGAAACGTTTAAAATTCTGACGGGTTTGGACAGGTTGGATGCAGGAAGAATGTTCCCAATGTTGGGGAAGTCCAGAACCAGGGGTCACAGTCTAAGGATAAGGGGTAAGCCATTTAGGACCGAGATGAGGAGGAACTTCTTCACCCAGAGAGTGGTGAACCTGTGGAATTCTCTACCACGGAAAGTAGTTGAGGCCAATTCACTAAATATATTCAAAAGGGAGTTAGATGAAGTCCTTACTACTCGGGGGATCAAGGGGTATGGCGAGAAAGCAGGAAGGGGGTACTGAAGTTTCATGTTCAGCCATGAACTCATTGAATGGCGGTGCAGGCTAGAAGGGCTGAATGGCCTGCTCCTGCACGTATTTTCTATGTTTCTATGTTTCTATGTGATGCGTCAGCGTACGGGGTCGGGTGCATTTTACAGCATGTTAATGGTGCGGGTAAATTACAGCCCATTGCTTATGCCACCAGGTCACTTTCGCGGGTGGAGCGCAGGTACGGTAAGGTTGAGAAGGAGGCGCTCGCGTGCGTGTATGGTGTCAAAAAGATGCACCAATACCTTTTCGGCGCCAAGTTCGCGTTAGAAACCAGCCACAAACCCCTCACGTCCCTGCTATCCGAGAGCAAGGCAATAAATGTCAATGCCTTGGTGCGCATTCAACGGTGGGCATTCGTGCTGGCGTCTTACGACTACACAATAAGGCACAGACCAGGCACAGACAACTGTGCCGACACGCTTAGCAGGCTACCCCTGGCGACCACAGAAGGGTCCGACGAACAGGACTGTGAGATAGTCATGGCAATCAATGCCTTTTGAGTCCACAGGTTCGCCCATGACGGCTCGCCAAATCAGAGCCTGGATGACCAGCGACCCCACGTTATCCTTAGTCAAAAGATGTGTTTTAACTGGTGACTGGGCAGAGGCTCGCGATGCCTGCCCCGAAGAGATCAAACCTTTCTATAGGTGCATGCATGAACTATCACTGCAGGAAGACTGCCTGATGTGGGGCAGCCGAGTAGTCATGCCTTTGCTAGGCAGAGAGGCGTTTGTCCGAGAGCTCCACCGCGAGCACCCGGGGATCATTCTCATGAAGGCCATAGCCAGATCCCACGTCTGGTGGCCTGGCATTGACGCGGACTTGGAGCTCTGTGTCCGACGGTGCACCATTTGTGCCCCCAGGGAGGCCCCTCTGAGCCCTTGGCCTTGGCCCACCAAACCATGGTTGCGGGTGCACGTAGACTATGCGGGCCCATTTATGGGCAAAATGTTCCTCGTAGTCATCGATACATTTTCAAAGTGGATCGAATGCACCATTTTAAATTCGAGCACCACCTCCACCACTGTGGAGAGCCTTAGAACCATGCTTGCAATGCACGGAATTCCTGACATATTGGTCAGTGATAATGGTCCGTGCTTCACTAGCGCAGAATTCCAAGATTTTATAGTTGACCACGGCATAAATCACGTTAAGATGGCACCGTTCAAGCCGGCCTCCAATGGCCAGGCGGAGCGAGCAGTGCAAATCATTAAACAAGGCATGCTTAAAATCCAAGGTCCTACGCTGCAGAGCCGCCTGTTGCGACTGCTGCTGGCATACAGATCTCGTCTGCATTGACTGGGGTTTCCCCCTGCGCAACTATTGATTAAACAGACCTTAAAGACTAGGCTCTCGTTAATCCTCCCAGACATGCATGAAATTGTTGAGCCAAAGCGCCGGAAGCTAACTGAGTACCATGACCGAAATTCGAGGGGGAGGTGGAATGAGATAGGGGGCAAAGTGTTTGTGCTAAACTATGGCCGGGGTCCCAAATGGCTTGCAGGGACAGTAACAGGCAAGGAAGGAAACAGGCTACTGGTTGTACAAATGGACAATGGCCAAACCTGCCGGAGGCATGTAGACCAAGTGAAAAGTAGATTCACCAACAACACTGCAGAACCAGAGGCAGACTACAATGTGGAACTCACACCACACCTGGTCGATAGACAGAGGGAACAACCTGAGGAAAGGGCAGTCTCAACAGACAGCCCAGGCGAGATACCAGCAATCACACCGAAAGAAAAACAGGCACCAAGGCAAACAACTGAACCATAACTAAGACGCTCCAGGCAAGAGCATAGACCGGCTGAGAGACTGAATCTATAAAGACAATAACACCTTGGGGGAGGGTGATGTCATGTATCTCACACTACTATACATAACTGTATCTTACCATGCTATACATGACTGTAACTAGATATGACCTGTAACCATAAGCATACTTTACCACCAGGGTTGCACTTGCAGGAGACACTGTATACCTGTTCCACACAAGTAAATAAAGGCAGGTCTCAGGCAAGTGTGGCACTCGAGAGCTGTGAAATAAAGGTGCAGGTCCTGAGTGACCTTGATTCAGCATGTGCCTCGTGTAAGTCTGTATTGCAGGGTCAGGACTTTACAAGGATGGTGTGTGACTTGGAGGAGAACTTGGAGGTGATGGTGCTCCCATGCGCTTGCTGCCCTTGTCCTTCTAGATGGTAGAGGTTGAGGGCTTGGGAGATGCTGTCGAAGAAGCCTTAGCGAATTGCTGTCGTGCATCTTGTAGATAGTACACACTGCAACCACGGTGTGCCGGTGGTGGAGGGAGTGAATGCTTAAAGTGGTGGATGGGGTACCGATCAAGTGGGCTGCTTTGTCCTGTATGCTGTCGAGCTTCTTGAGTGTTGTTGGAGCTGCACTCATCCAGGCAAGTGGAGAGTATTCCATCACACTCCTGACTTGTGCCTTGTAGATGGTGGAACGGCTTTGGGAGTCAGGTGGTGAGACACTTGCCGCAGAATACCCAGCTTCTGACTTGCTCTTGTTGCCACAGTATTTATGTGGCTGGTCCAGTTAAGTTTTTGATCTAGGGTAAGCTCCACGATGTTATGGTGGGGGATTCAGAGATGGTAATGCCGTTGAATGTCAAGGGGAGTTGGTTAGATCCTTGCTTGCTGGAGATAGTCCTTTCCTGGCACTTGTGTGGTGTGAATGTTACTTGCCACTTATCAGCCCAAGACTTAATATCATCCAGGTCTTGCTGCTTGTGGGCACGGACTGCTTCATTATCTGATAAGTTGCGAATGGCACTAAACACTGTGCAGTCATCAGCGAACGTCTCCACTTCCGACCTTATGATGGAGGGAAGGTCATTGACGAAGCAGCTGAAGATGGTTGGGCCTAGGACACTGCCCTGAGGAACTCCTGCAGCGATGCCCTGGGGCTGAAATGATTGACCTCCAAACCATCACAACCATCTTCCTTTGTGCAAGGTATGATCCAGCCAGGGGAGAGTTTGCCCCTGATTCCCACTGACTTCACGTTTACTCGGGCTTCTTGATGCCACACTCGGTCAAATCTAGCCTTGATTTCAAGGGCAATCACTCTCATCTCAACTCTGGACTTTAGCTCTTTTGTCCAGACTTTAATGAGGTTTGGAGCTGAGTGGCCTAAATGAGTACTAAAATACGAAATGAGCACTTTGCATCAGTCTTCACTTGAGAAGACAACACTAATAATGTAGCAGTAAAGAAGGAGGCAGTAACAATATTGGATAGGATAAATATAGATAAACAGGATGTAAACTTGCACTCATTCAAAACTCTGCAGCCGTGTCCTAACTCGCACCAAGTCCCGCCCACCCGTCACCCCTGTGCTCGCTGACCTGTGCTTCTCATCCTTATTTTCAAATCCCTCCGTGGCCTCACCCCTCCCTATCTCTGTAATCTCCTCCAGCCCCACAACCGCCCGAGATATCTACACTCCTCTAATTCTGCTCTCTTGAGCATCCCTGATTATAATCGCTCCACCATCGGTGGCCGTGCATTCTGTTGCCTGGGCCCCAAGCTCTGGAACTCCCTCCCTAAACCTCTCCACCTCTCTCTCTCTCCTCCTTTAAGACCCGACTAAAGACTATTTGATGAAACTTTCGGTCGCTTGTCCTAATAACTCCTTTTGTGGCTCGATGTCAAGTGTTGTTTGATAACAGTCTTGTGAAGCACCTTGGGACATTTTACAATGTTAAAGGTACTATATAAATATATGTTGTTGTTAATTAGATTGTGTGAGAGTAGCTGTAGAGTGTGTTTTGTCGCTCATACCCCCAATCTCATGGGAATATAAGAAATAGGAGCAGGAGTCAACCATACAGCCCCTCCAGCCTGCTCTGTCTTCAGTCAGATCGCGGCTGATCTGATCTTGGCCTCAACCCCACTTTCCCTGCCCACTCCCCATAACCCTCCACTGCCCTGGGCTCAGTGGGCTGACAATGATCTCTGTGACTTCCTCCATTCTCAGCACAGTTTTAACACTGTCTGCAAGTTGCAGACAGGAAGCTCGAAGGGAGCTGAGGTTTAGCTTGGTTACTTCCTTCAAACAGACAGCTCCTCAGCCTCTCGACACAAGAGCAGTGACTGCCCCAAAGACCCGGAGTGGATCGCACTCGGACTCGGGTGTCACACAAAAGGACGGTCCCTGCCAGTAACTAGTGAGGTGCCGCAGGGATCAGTGCTGGGACCCCAACTATTTACAATCTATATTAATGACTTGGATGAAGGGACTGAGTGTAATGTAACCAAGTTTGCCGAGGATACAAAGATGGGAGGAAAAGCAATGTGTGAGGAGGATACAAACAATCTGCAAAAGGATATAGACAGGCTAAGTGAGTGGGCAAAAATATGGCAGATGGCGTATAATGTTGGAAAGTGCGAGGTCATGCGCTTTGGCAGAAAAAAATCAAAGAGCAAGTTATTATTTAAATAGAGAAAGATTGCAAAGTGCTGCAGTACAGAGGGACCTGGGGTTACTTGTGCATGAAACACAAAAGGATAGTATGCAGATACAGCAAGTGATCAGGAAGGCCAATGGAATCTTGGCCTTTATTGCAAAGGGGATGGAGTATAAAAGCAGGGAAGTCTTGCTACAGTTGTATAGGGTATTGGTGAGGCTGCACCTGGAATACTGTGTGCAGTTTTGGTTTCCATATTTATGAAAGGATATACTTGCTTTGGAGGCAGTTCAGAGAAGATTCACTAGGTTAATTCCAGAGATGACGGGGTAGACTTATGAGAGAGAGAGTGAGCTTGGCGGGGGGACAGACAGTGAGAGAGAGAAACAGAGGCCCCTCGAGCCTGCTCCACCATCCGATCATGGACTCAGGTCCACTTCCCTGCCCGCTCCCCATAACCCCTTATCACCTTATCGTTTAAGTAGGTTGGGCCTCGACTCATTGGAATTCAGAAGAATGAGAGTTGAACTTATCAAAACTTATAAGATTATGGGGGGGCTTGACAAGGTGGATGCAGAGAGGATGTTTGCACTGATGGGGGAGACTAGAACTACGGGGTATGATCTTAGAATAAGGGGCCGCTCATTAAAACAGAGATGAGGAAGAATTTCTTCTCTCAGAGGGTTGTAAATCTGTGGAATTGGCTGCCTCAGAGAGCTGTGGAAGCTGGGACATTGAATAAACTTAAGACAGAAATAGACAGTTTCTTAATGATAAGAGGATAAAGGGTTATTGGGAGCGGGCAGGGAAGTGCGCCTGAGTCCATGATCAGATCAGACATGACCTTATTGAACAGTGGAGCAGGCTCGTGGGGCCTCTGTCTCTCTCTCTCTCTCTGTCCCCCCCCAGGCTCATGCTCTCTCTCCTTCACTCTACCCCCACCCCACCCCTCCCCCGACAGGCTCACTCTCTCTCTCTCTCTCTCTCTCTGTCATCTGCTCCCTGCCCCCACCCACCCCAGGCTCTCTCTTTCCTTCTGTCCCCTCCCCAGACTCTCTCTCTCTCTGCCCCCCCCGCCCCCAGGCTCTCTCTCTCCCTCCCCAACCCCCACCGCCATAAGCTCTCTCTCTCCTCCCCCCCCCGCAGGCTCTCTCACTCCCTCCCCAACCCCCACCGCCATAAGCTCTCTCTCTCTCCTCCCCCACCCCAGGCTCTCTCTCTCCCTCCCCAACCCCCACCGCCATAAGCTCTCTCTCTCCTCCCCCCCCCGCAGGCTCTCTCTCTCCCTCCCCAACCCCCACCGCCATAAGCTCTCTCTCTCTCCTCCCCCACCCCAGGCTCTCTCTCTCCCTCCCCAACCCCCACCGCCATAAGCTCTCTCTCTCCTCCCCCACCCCAGGCTCTCTCTTTCCTTCTGTCCCCTCCCCAGGCTCTCTCTCTCTCTGCCCACCACCCCCCCCCACCCCGGCTCTCTCTCTCCCTCCCCAACCCCCACCGCCATAAGCTCTCTCTCTCCTCCCCCACCCCAGGCTCTCTCACTCTCTCTCTCTGTTCCCCTCCCCGCCCCAGGTTCTCTCTCTCCCCCCAACCCCAGGTTCTCTCATTTCTCTCTCTGTTTCCTGCCCCCCCCCCCCCCCAGCAGGCTCTCCCCCCCCCCGACACCCCAGGCTCTCTCACTCTCTCTCCCCACCGCCCCGCTTCTCTCTCTCCCCGCCGAACTGCTTCTCTCTCGGGGCTGCAACGTTGTGTATGTGGCCGGTTCTGGTTTCGGATCGGGTGTCGCAGGGGGGTGGGCAACGGCGGGGTGGACGGTAGTGAAGGACAAATGCGCAGAAAAGGGTTGCTGTAAATTGCGCTGGGTGAGGGCGTGCGGGGGGGGGGGGGAGGGCGTCGGGGTGGAGTTGATGACTACGTGTCAACGACGCATGCGCAGAAACAAGAGTTAGGACAAATAGTAACTCCGATTTGCTCACCCGCTTAGGATGTCTATATCATAGAATTATACAATTATAGAATGAGTGGAGCTGCGGAATACCAAAGGGCAGAAAATGCTAGTGGGAGTTGTGTACTGACCACCAAACAGTCGTAATGAGGATGGGGACAGCATCAAAGAAAAAATTAGGGATGCGTGCAATAAACGTACAGCAGTTATCATGGGCAACTTTAATCTACATGTTCATTGGGCTAACCAAACTGGTAGCAATACATTGGAGGAGGATTTCCTGGAGAATATTAGCGATGGTTTTCTGGACCAATATGTTGAGGAACCAACTAGAGGGCTGGCCATCCTAGACTGGGTGATGTGTAATGAGAAGGCACTAATTAACAATCTTGTTGTGCGAGGCCCCTTGGGGAAGAGTGACCATAACATGGTAGAATTCTTTATTAAGATGGAGAGTGACACAGTTAATTCAGAGGCTAGGGTCCTGAACTTGGGGAAATGTAACTTCGATGGTATGAGATGTGAATTGGCTAGAATAGACTGGCTAGTGATACTTAAAGGGTTGATGGTGGATACGCAATGGCAAACATTTAAAGATCACATGGATGAACTTCAGCAATTGTACATCCCTGTCTGGAGTAAAAATAAAACGGGGAAGATGGCTCAACCGTGGCTAACAAGGGAAATTAAGGATGGTGTTAAATGCAAGGAAGAGACATATAAATTGGCCAGAAAAAGCAGCAAACCTGAGGATTGGGTGAATTTTTTAATACAGCAGGGGAGGACAAAGGGTGTAACTAGGAGGGAGGAAATAGAGTATGAGAGGAAGCTTACTGGGAACAGAAAAACTGACTGCAATAGCTTCTATAGATATGTGAAGAGAAAAAGATTAGTGAAAACAAACGTAGGTCCCTTGCAGTCAGATTCAGGTGAATTTATAATAGGGAACAAAGAAATGGCGGACCAGTTAAACAAATACTTTGGTTCTGTTTTCACGAAGGAAGACACAAATAACCTTCCCGAAAAACTAGGACCGAGAGTCTAGTGAGAAGGAGGAAATGAAGGATATCCTTATAAAGCGGGAAATTGTGTTAGGGAAATTGATGGGATTGAAGGCCAGAGTACTGAAGGAAGAGGCCCTAGAAATAGTGGATGCATTGTTGATCATTTTCCAACAGTCTATTGACTCTGGATCAGTTCCTATGGACTGGAGGGTAGCTAAAGTAACACCACTTTTTAAAAAGGGAGGGAGAGAGAAAGAGATAGACCGGTTAGCCTGACATCAGTAGTGGGGAAAATGTTGGAATCAATTATTAAAGATGAAATAGCAGCGCATTTGGAAAGCAGTGACAGGATCGGTTCAAGTCAGCGTGGATTTATGAAAGGGAAATCATGCTTGACAAATCTTCTGGAATTTTTTGAGGATGTAACTAATAGAGTGGACAAGGGAGAACCAGTGGATGTGGTGTATTTGGACTTTCAAAAGGCTTTTGACAAGGTCCCACACAAGAGATTGGTGTGCAAAATCAAAGCACATGGTATTGGGGGTAATGTACTGATGTGGATAAAGAACTGGTTGGCAGACAGGAAGCAGAGAGTCGGGATAAATGGGTCCTTTTCAGAATGGCAGGCAGTGACTAGTGGAGTGCTGCAAGGCTCAGTGCTGGGACCCCAGCTCTTTACAATATACATTAATGATTTAAATGAAGGAATTGAGTGTAATATCTTCAAGTTTGCAGATGACACTAAACTGGGTGACGGTGTGAGCTGTGAGGGGGACGCTAAGAGGCTGCAGGATGATTTGGACAGGTAAGGTGAGTGGGCAAATGCATGGCAGATGCAGTATAATGTGGATTAATGTGAGGTTATCCACTTTGGGGGCAAAAACATGAAGGCAGAATATTACCTGAATGGCGGCAGATTAGGAAAGTGGGAGGTGCAATGAGATCTGGGTGTCATGATACATCAGTCATTGAAAGTTGGCATGCAGGTACAGCAGGCGGTGAAGAAGGCAAATGGTATGTTGGCCTTCATAGCTAGGGGTTTTGAGTATAGGAGCAGGGAAGTCTTACTTCAGTTGTACAGGGCCTTGGTGAGGTCTCACCTGGAATACTGTGTTCAGTTTTGGTCTCCTAATCTGAGGAAGGACGTTCTTGCTATTGAGGGAGTGCAGCGAAGGTTCACCAGACTGATTCCCGGGTTGGCGGGACTGACATATGAGGAGAGACTGGATCAACTGGGCCTTTATACACAGGAGTTTAGAAGGATGAGAGGGGATCTCATAGAAGTATACAAGACTCTGACGGGACTGGACAGGTTCGATGTGGGAAGAATGTTCCCGATGATGGGGAAGTCCAGAACCAGGGGACACAGTCTTAGGATAAGGGGTTGGCCATTTAGGACTGAGATGAGGAGAAACTTCTTCACTCAGAGAGTTGTTAACCTGTGGAATTCCCTACCGCAGAGAGTTGTTGATGCCAGTTCATTGGATGTATTCAAGAGGGAGTTAGATATGGCCCTTACAGCTAAGGGGATCAAGGGGTATGGAGAGAAAGCAGGAAAGGGGTACTGAGGGAATGATTTTATTGAATGGTGGTGCAGGCTCGAAGGGCCGAATGGCCTACTCCTGCACCTATTTTCTATGTTTCTATGTTTACAGCACAGAAGGAGGTCATTAGTCCGTCGAGCTCGTGCTGACTCTCAGCTAGTCCCACTCCCCCCGCCCTTTCCCCGTAGCCCAGCAAATTAATTTTCCTTCAGATACTTATCTAATTCCCTTTTGAAAGCCACGATTGAATCTGCCTCCACCACCCTTTCAGGCAGTGCATTCCAGATCCTAACCACTCGCTGCGTTAAAAAGGCCTTTTCTTGCATTGCCTTCTGCCAATCACCTTGAATCCGTGTCTTCTAGTTCTCCACCCTTCTGTCAGTGAGAACAGTTTCTCTCGAACTACTCTGTCCAGACCCCTCATGATTTGAGCACCTCTATCAAATCTGTTCTCAACCTTCTCTGCGCTAAGGAGAACAACCCCGGCTTCTCCAGTCTATCCACGTTACTGAAGTCCCTCATCCCTGGAAACAGTCTCGTAAATAATTTCTGCACCTTCTCTAAGACCTTCACAGTGTGGTGCCCAGTAACTTCCTGCCCTTATCTCCACAACTTTCTGTGCCTCCTAACTGGGTGTCACCTGCAAACTTGGATACACAATTCTCTATTCTGCATCCAAACCATTAAGACATGTGGTGAAAAGCTAAGGCTTCACTACAGGTTCCTGCGGGGGGAACACCACTGGTCATATCCTGCCAGGTAGACAAGATTGGCTTTATTCCAATGTCTCCTACCTCCCAACTCTAATCTAGAGCTCCACCTAGTGGACTACTGTGGTAATGCAACTGCCGTTATAAATACAATAAATTGATCAGGTGACAGGGTCACCTGACAAGTTCCTGTTGAGCCATCTTGTACGTATGTGTTTGTGATGTCATAAAGAAGATATTACACCCACCAATTACCAACCCACGTCCCAAGGTTGCCTCCAATTCCATGCGCTCTCGTTTTTGCCAATGATTTCCTGAGCAGAACCTCATCCAATGCCTTCTGAAACTTCAGATGGGCAACATGGATAGACACTCCCCTATCGCTATCCACCATCCAGGTGAGCTCCTCAAAAAGTTCAACTAGATTCGTCAGACGTGACCCAGCTTTCACAATTCCGTGCTGACTCCCTTTGATCAGCCACTCTGTCCTGGGCGATAGATTCTCGGAACTTGGAATCATAGAATCATAGAAGTTTACAGCACGGAAAGAGGCCATTTCTGCCCATCGTGTCCATGCTGGCCAACAAGAGGCTATCCAGCCTAATCCCACTTTCCAGCTGGAGGTACGTAGCCCAGTACGGCACTTCAAGTGCACTTTTTAAATGTGGTGAGGGTTTCTGCCTCTACCACCCTTTCATGCAATGAGTTTCAGACCCCCACCACCCTCTGCGTGAAGAAATTTCCCCTCAAATCCCCTCTAAACCTTCCACCAATTAATTTAAATTGTTGACCCCTCTGGTAAGGGAAATAGGCCCTTTCTATCCATTCTATTTAGGCCGCTCATAATTTTATACATCTCAATGAAGTCTCCGCTCAGTCGCCTCTGTTCCAAGGAAAACAAACCCAGACTATCCAACCTGTCCTCATAACTAAGATTCTCCCCTCCCAGCAACATCCTCGTGAACCTCCTCTGTACCCTCTCCAGTGCAATCATGTCTTTCCTGTAATGCGGTGACCAGAATTGCACGCAATACTCCAGCTGTGGCCTAACCAGTGTTTTATACAGTTCAAGCATAACCCCCCTGTTCTTATATTCTTTGCCTCGGCTAATAAAGGGAAGCATTCCTCATGCCTTCTTAACCACCTTATCTACCTGGCCTGCTACCTTCAGGGATCTGTGGACCTGCACTCCAAGGTCCCTTTGCTCCTCTACACTTCTCAGTGTCTTACCATTTAATGTGTATTCCCTTTCCTTGTTAGCCCTCCCCAAATGCATTACCTCTCACTTCTCCGGATTAAATTCCATTTGCCACTGTTCTGTCCAGCTGACCAGTTGATTGATATCTTCCTGCAGTCCGCAGCTTTCTTCTTCATTATCAACCGCACAGCCTCCAACTTCCCCGGAACAAAACCGAGAGAATGGCTTGAAAAATGGCTCTTGCTCCACAACGGTGGCAAGTCCCAGTGAAGGACCAGCTTCGGATTTTAACCTCGCCCACCGAGAGAAAAGGGGGCGTGGTGGGATCGGACGCCAGATTTATACCCCGCCCGATTTCACGCTCCGTTGAAGACAACACTTAAGGTAAATCGGGCAGGCTGTAAACCGGGCAGCCTCGACGGCAACGCGCCCCATTCCCACCGAGCGGATTAGCTTAAAATCCGGCTTCATACAGTTGGTTTTGGTTCCTGGATTTGCACTCTAGGAGGCTGTGAATTACTCTTGGAGATCACTGTGGGGGGCGGCGGGGGGGGGGCAGTATATTTCACTTTTCCTCTTCTTCTTCTTAGGCGGTCCCTTGTATCGAGGATGACCCACTTCCACACCACAAAAGGGATGAATTCTCCGGTGTTACAATGAGGGACCTGATATTCCGGATCCTGAACTACATGTTGAAGGGTGGAAGATGCCTGTGCGTGGATTTTTTTAACGTGTGGTGGCCGTTGCACACCAGCCACCACACGGGCCTGACAGGGCTAGGTCTTGGTCCAGTGGCAAGGGTTGGAGACCAGCTCTGCTGCACGGACCTAGTGCCCACACATATCGCAGTGTGGGCTGGGCCCGTGCTGCCCTTGGGCCCCTGGCCTCTTTTGGACCCTGAACTTACGCCCCTCCTGGGTCCCGATCACATCCCTCTACAATCTCTCGCCGCTCCTTCGCCCCCGAACTCGCCGCTCCTTCTGTGTCTGCCCACGCTCCAATCAGCGACCTGCATTATGGGCTTTTATTTTTATTATATTTTTCACTTTTATTTTAATTTTATTTTTCACTTTTATCACGCGGGCGAATTGACGTAATTGGAAGAAGAATATCTGGCGAGGTGTAACGCGAGTGGCCAATTGGCTCTCGTCCGTCTTCAACCCCGGGGAATAGAAGTGAAAACTAGCAACATCCCCACCACCCCTCCACCCCCACATGACTCTGGGGGACGAGTTGTCCTCCTGTGGTGTTGGTCAAGTGGCCCAAGAGAAGAACCTTGTGTGTCCATTGGTATGGTGGTAATTTTAACCTAATTGACTGGGCGGGAATCCCATGGGATCGGGTGGCAACGCCGGCTTTGCAATCTCACCCCCTATTACTCTCCACTGACTTCAATGGTCAGTAAAATTGGGGCACGGGGTAAAACCAGAGTTGTCCCTGATTCCATCAGTGTCCCGGCGGGCGGGTTAGGCTCAAACTGCCGTCTCCTCCTGCCCCATGGACATACTAAGAGAGTGGAGCGGAAGGGAGACTGCAGATGTAGCAAGAGAAGTTGATGATTTGGAATGTCTGAGGAGAACGACCGATACTTCATTAAATTGAGTCACAGTTGATGAAAAATGAACACACCGCATGGCCCTGCCTTGGATCAATCAAACTTGAACCTGAATGAGGTAACCTGTAGCCTCGTAGACTAGAAATACAGAAATTGAGTCTTGAGGTGCTGGGCCCAACAACACTCCGAGATCTCAGCACTGCTACAAGCCTGGCCTCTTGTGTATCCCCGATTTTCATCGCTCCAACATTGGCGGCCGTGCCTTCAGCTGCATAAACCTTGGCATTCCCTCACCAAAGCTTTCGGCATCTTGACCTCTCTCTCCGCCATTATGACACTCCTTAAAATCTATCTCTTCGCCTCTCAGAATACCTCCAAATGCGGCTTGGTGTCAAATTTTGCTTGATAACCCTCCCACGAAGTGCCTTGGGTCATTTTATGACATTAAAGGTGCTATATAAATGGAAGTTGGAGATGTTGTTTAAACTGATCAAGGGATTCAATCAGGAATAGAGGGAAACTATTTCATCTGGTGGGGAGTCCAGAACAAGGGGGCATCATCCTAAAATTAGAGCGAGGCTGTTCAGGAATGAAATCAGAAAGCAGCTTTTTATTTAAAGGCTAGTGGACATCTAGAACTCTCTCCCCGCAAAGGCTGTGGAAACAGGGGGTCAATTGAAATGATCAAGACTGAGATAGATAAATTGTTGTTGGGCAAGGGTATTGAAGGATATGGAGCAGAGGTGGGTAAATTGAGCTGCGGTGGAGATCGGCCACGATCTAATTGAATGATGGATCAGGCTGTGAGGGGCTGAATGGCCTCCTCCTGTTCCAAATGTCGTTCAGTCGGCACAATGCTTAAGGCACTTCAGTTAAATTCAATTGTGCTCAAAATTCCATTTGTTCTAAATTGTTCTGTTCTGTGTACTTTGTGTCAATGTATTAAGCTATGTAGTATAAGAGAGAATTAAACACTTTGCGTATTGCACATTTAACACATACACAAACAGTCTCCGTCAGTTTCCATGTATATTGGGCAAATATAATACATTTTAGTTCCAATTGAGACATGCGAGCTGCAATTTATGTCAAACACACAACACAAACAGGCTAAGTAAGAACAGTGAAGTTTATTTTTTAAAATAAGTGAAGTTTAACAGGATCCCAGAAACATATCTGTTTGCAAAATATGAAACTTTTTTTAAGCAAGAAGCAAATCAGAACAAAAGCATTTGAATATCTCGTGACGTAATTAAAATGAAAAGCAAAACTAATTGATGAAACCATAAGGAAATGCTGCGGTAAGTAGACAGGAACCAACTAACTCCCAGAAATGATCGGTTAATAGTTATAACTATGGCCACAACAGCACTCCCTGCAGCTTCCACGGGACACTAGAGGTCATGTTTTAGGACTGTGTGCGACTGCCACAGAGCATTCTCCCCCAGGAGGGAAAATTAGGAACATAGGACATCGCACATGATTTTCAGTCCATTAAAATGGTCGACAGAAAATGATGGTGGGGGATTGGGGGCGGGGGGGGTGGTGTTATGCCCATGAGTTACACTGCTGGTGAGGAGCATTGCCCAGCGGGAGCAGAATGTCATGAACTTTACCGAGAAATATATTTCAGGACCAATGGTCCATTTCTGGAGAAACTGTACAGAAGGGAATGTCTGGTTATAGATATCCTGCAGCAGTTGTCCATTGGCGAAGGAGCCATCCATTTCTAAAGCGGTTGCCTATTATGAAACTAGCCGATTATGAAGCTGCCTGTGTCTGAGGTGGTTCTTCCTCATTGTGAATGGTAATGCAAAATAACCTGTTCAAACAAATAACAAAGTTATTATTACCCACAAGATCACTCCAGTAATATTTATTCAGCTTTTTGCTATATCTATCAATGACTTAAAAGAAAGAAAGCCTTACATTTATATAGCACCTTTCATGACCACCGGATGTCTCAAAGCGCTTTACAGCCAATGAAGTGTAGTCACTGTTGTAATGTGGGAAACGCAGCAGGCAATTTGTGCACAAGCACATTCCCACAAACAGCAATGTGATAATGACTAGATAGCCTGTTTTTTTTGTTATGTTGATTGAGGGATAAATATTGGCCCCAGGACACCAGGGATACCTCCCCCTGCTCTTCTTTAAAATAGCATCATAGGATATTTTACGTCCGTTTGACAGAGCGGATGTTTATCGACTAATCCAAAAGACAGCACCTCCGACAGTGCAGCACTCCCTCAGCACTGCACTGGGAGTGTCAGCCTAGCTTTATGTGCTCAAGTCTCTGGACTGGGACTTGAACCCACAGCCTTCTGACCCACTGAGCGACAGGTGACTCCGTTGAAGGAATACAACAATAACAACAACTTGTAATGATATAGCACCTTTAATGTAGTAAAACGTCCCAAGGTGTCTCACAGGAGTGTTACCGAGCCACATAAGGAGAAATTCGGGCAGATGAGCAAAAGCTTGGTCAATGAGGTAGATTTTAAGGAGTGTCTTAAAGGAGGAAAGAGAGATAGCAAGACGGATAAGTTTAGCCAAGAATTCCAGAGCTTAGGGCCTTGGCAACCAATGGTAGAGTGATTAAAATCAGGGATGTGCAAGAGGCCAGAATTAGAGGAGCACATATATCTCGGGGGGTGGGGAGGGGGGGTGGCGGTGCGATTGTGGGGCTGCAGGAGCGTAAAGAGATAGGGAGGGGCGAGGCCATGGAGGGATTTGAAAACAAGGATGAGAATTTTGAAATCGAGGCGTTGCTTAACCAGGAGCCAATGTAGGTCAGCGAGCACAGGGGGTGATGGGTGAACGGGACTTGGTGCGAGTTAGAGAGCCGCAGATCCAAGTTTTCTGATGACACTAGGTTAGGTGCCACAATGAGTAATGCAGATGGGAGCAGAAAGTAGCAAAGTGATATTAACAGATTAGGTGAGTGGGCAAAGCTGTGGCAAATGGAGTTCAACGTGGCTAAGTGTGAATCGTTGGATCTAAGAAAGATAGATCAGAGTATTTTCAAATTGGTAAGAGGTCAAGAACTGTGGAGGAGCAGAGACATTTAGGTACATTAAGCATGAAAAACTATTGTAGAGGTACCAAAAATAATTTAAAAGGTTAATGCGATGTTAGCCTTCCTCTCAAAGGGTTCGGAATACAAATGGGAGGAAGTTATGCCACAGTTGTATAAAGTTCTGGTTAGGCCACATCTGGAACACTGCGTCCAGCTCTGGTCACCGCATCCCAGGCCTTCAGAGGGTGCAGTGCAGATTCACCAGAATGATATCGGGGCTAAAGTGTTAAATTATGAGAACAGGTTGCATAGACTAGGCTTGTATTTCCTAGAGTATAGAAAATTAAGGGGTGATGAAATTGAGATGTTTAAGATGATTATTAACGAGTTGATAGAGGGAAACTATTCACTTTGATGGGGGCAGTCCAATCCCAGGACACTGGGGATAACTCCAACACTCTTTGTCATGTAGGTAACCATCTTGCAATGGTAATCTTCATGTAACTGTAACCTTCATGCAACTCCTGTACACTGTACTTATACCCTAGAAATGCACACCCTGACCACAGGGGGTGAACTTGTGGGAGATCTGGGTTTCCAGGTATAAAAGGGGAGGTCCCACCCAGGGTCAGCACTCCTTGGTCCTGGAAATAAAGTTTAAGGTCACAGAGTGACCGTGTCTGCTATACATGCCTCGTTTGAATTTGTAGTAAGGTGCAGGGACACCACATTTGGCATCGAGCAACGGGAATCACCGAACCACGAGGATGGCCACCGGTAGCACAGAGGAACGTTACTGTGTGCGTGAGGACTGGGACGACTTTGTGGAAACACTCCAGCAGACCTTTGTCACGAAGGACTGGCTGGGAGCGACAGCGGCTGACAAGCAGAGGGCGCATCTACTGACTAGCTGCGGACCACAGACGTAGGCACTGATGAAAGACCTGCTCGCACCCCAAAAGCCAGCAGACAAGTCCTTTGAAGAGCTCAGCCAGCTGACCAGTGAGCATCTCAAGCCGGCGAGTAGTGTACACATGGCCCGGCACCAGTTCTACACACACCGGCGTCGGGAGGGACAAAACATCTCGGACTTCGTTGCGGACCTGCGACGCTTGGTCAGTCTCTATAAGTTCATAGACGCCTGCAGGGGGGAGATGTTAAGGGATTTTTTCATCGAGGGCATTAATCATGCCGGGATTTTCAGGAAGCTCATAAAGACCAAGGACTTGACTTTAGAAGGGACGGCGTTGATAGCTCAGACCTTCATGGCAGGGGAAGAGGAGACCAAGCTAATTTACGCACGCAGCCCTGGTCCCAACGCGGCTCGGGACCCCGCAGACAGGCAAGGGCATTTCGAACCCACCCAGGCAGCAACAGGCTCTAGGGTGGGCCCGCAACAGGGACAATGGAAAGGGGATCGGCAATTCACACCATCACGAGGAACAATGCGTCCCGCGATATGACCATTAACACCCACCATCAGAGTGCTTAGAAACAACCAAATGGGCAATCAGAGAGGAATGCCTGGTAACAGTCCCTTTGTTAACAACAATCTCAGCTCATGCTGGAGGTGCGGGGGTAGACACACTGCGAAAAGCTGCAGGATCCAGCAATATACCTGTAGGATTTATAATGCCAGTGGACACTTGGCCAGGATGTGCATAAAGGCTGTAGCGAGGCTAATCTGCGAGACAGAGGAACCAGACGAGGTGTCTGCAATGCAGGATGAGGCCTGGGGAAAAGCCATGGATGCTGAAGTTGAGCAGGTTCATGTGGCTGACGTCCACAGCTCATACACTAAAACGCCACCCATGATGATGAAAGTCTTATTGAATGGCATCCTGGTGAATATGGAGCTGGATACGGGAGCTAGCCAGTCACTTATGAGCGCCCAACAATTTGAGAGACTATGGCCACACAGAGCTAGCAGGCCCAAACTGGAACGCATTGAGACACAGCTACGGACGTACACCAAAGAGATCATCCCAGTGCTGGGCAGTGCAAACTTGGTGGTAACACATAATGGATCACAGAACTGGCTGCCACTCTGGATTGTCCCGGGAAATGGCCCCGCGCTCTTGGGAAGGAGTTGGCTAGCTGAGATGAACTGGAAATGGGGGGATGTGCACGCCATTTCATCTCTGGAGCGAAGTTCATGCTCACAGGTCCTACAAAAATTCGGGTCCCTGTTTCAACCCGGTGTCGGAACGTTCAAGGGCACTAAAGTAGTAATACGCATCACTCCGGACGCCAGACCAGTGCACCACAAAGCCAGAGTGGTGCCGTATGTGATGGTTGAAAAAATTGAAAGTGAATTGGACAGGCTGCTCAGAGAGGGCATAAATTTGGCCGTTGAATTCAGCGACTAGGCAAGTCCCATCGTTCCCGTCCTTAAAGCAGATGGCTCGGTTAGGATTTGTGGCGACTACAAAGCCACCATCAACCGAGTGTCGCTGCAAGACCAATACCCACTCCCGAGAGCGGAGGACCTTTTTGCCACACTGGCTGGTGGAAAGCTGTTCACGAAGTTGGACCTCACTTCGGCCTACATGACTCAGGAATTGGCTGAAGAATCCAAGCTTCTGACTACCATCACGACACACAAGGGATTATTTGTCTACAACAGGTGTCCGATTGGCATTCGTTCGGCGGCAGCTATCTTTCAGAGGAACATGGAAAGCTTTCTCAAATCCATTCCTGGAACGGTCGTATTCCAAGACGACATTCTCATAACGGGTCGAGACACCGAAGAACACCTCCACAACCTGGAGGAGGTGCTAAGCCGAATGGACCGGGTAGGCTTGCGGATGGAAAAGGCCAAGTGTGTGTTTTTGGCCCCAGAAGTCGAGTTTTTGGGCAGGAGGGTTGCCGCAGACAGGATCCGACCCACTGAATCAAAAACGGAGGCGATTCGCCAGGCGCCCAGGCCCGGCAACACGTCGGAATTGCGATCATTCCTGGGACTTTTGAACTATTTCGGGAACTTTCTGCTGAACTTAAGCACATTGTTGGAGCCGTTACACATGCACCTCCGTAAAGGTTGTGAATGGTTTTGGGGGGATTGTCAAGAACGGGCTTTCAATAAGGCGAGGAACCTGCTGTGTTCCAACAAACTGTTGACTTTGTATGACCCCTGTAAAAAACTGGTTTTAACATGTGATGCATCGTCCTACGTGGTTGGGTGTGCATTGCAGCAGGGTAATGATGACGGCCGACTCCAACCAGTGGCTTATGCCTCTAGGTCACTCTCCCAGGCAGAGCGTGGATACAGCATGGTCAAAAAGGAAGCACTCATTTGTGTTTATGGTGTGAAAAAGATGCATGTACCTTTTCGGTAGATGGTTCGAGCTAGAAACGGACCACAAGCCATTAACATCCTTATTGTCCGACAGCATGGCTGTCAATGCCAATGCGTCAGCTCGCATATAGCAATGGGCCCTCACGCTGGCTGCGTATGACTACACCATACAGTACCGGCCAGGCATCGAAAATTGCGCTGACGCGCTCAGCAGGCTCCCACTGGCCACCACCGAGGGGGCGTCAGAGCAGAGCGCTGAGATGGTCATGGCCATTGAGGCTTTTGACACCACAGGCTCCCCCATCACAGCCCGCCAGATCAAACAGAGACCCCCTCCTATCCATGATAAAGAAATGTGTCCTGACTGGGGATTGGGCACCCGCACACAGTGCATGCCCTGAGGAGGTCAGACCCTATCAGAGACGGATGGATGAGCTCTCCATCCAAGCCGACTGCCTGCTATGGGGCAGCCGGGTAGTCATGCCCCAGAAAGGAAGGGAAGCGTTCATCAGGGAACTCCACAGCGAGCACCCTGGCATCGTGTTAATGTAGGCCATTGCCCGGTCACATGTATGGTGGCCGGGAATTGACTCAGATCTGGAACACTGGGCTCGCAGGTGCACGACGTGCGCCTAGCTGGGCAATGCCCCCAGGGAGGCCCAACTCAGCCTGTGGTCCTGGCCCACCAGGCCATGGTCACGTATTCATGTAGACTATGCGGGCCCGTTCATGGGGAAAATGTTCCTGATCGTTGTCGATGCATACTCGAAATGAATCGAGTGCATCATATTAAACTCGTGCACGACATCCATCACCGTGGAGAGTCTGCTTACGGTTTTCGCGACCCACGGCTTGCCGGACATTCTGGTCAGCGACAATGGCCCGTGTTTCACCAGCCATGAATTCCAGAAGTTTATGTCGGACAATGGTATCAAACACGTCCGGACAGCGCCGTTCAAGCCGACTTCCAATGGCCAGGCGGAACATGTGGTTCAAGTCATAAAACAGGGCATGCTATGCATCCAAGGTCCCTCCCTTCAGTACCGCCAATCTGTCTCCTGCTGGCCTACAGGTCCTGCCCGCACTCGCGGAACTCCTCATGAAACGCACGCTCAAGACGTGGCTGTCCCTCATTCACCCAGACCTGGCAGACATTGTTGAGGGCAAGCGCCAGTCCCAAACCGAGTTCCATGATCGAAACTCAAGGGGGAGGTGTATAGAAATAGATGACCCGGTATTTGTTCTTAACCGTGCTTTGGGACCCAAGTGGCTTGAGGGCACAGTAATTGGCAAAGAAGGAAATAGGGTCATACTGGTCAGACTAAACAATGGGCAGATATGCCGCAAACACTTGGACCAAGCAAAGAAAAGGTTCAGCCTAGAGACTGAGGAACTGAGGAAGAGCATGAGATGTCACCCACACCACTGCCAGTGGCCGAGCAACAAGGACAGTCCTCAGCATGCACAGCCCCTGTGGCCAGCCCGGACAGGCCGGAATCACCTCAGGTGACAGAGACGCGTGCCGAGGCTCAGCCACCAGAGCCACAACTGCGGCGCTCCACGAGAGAGCGTCGACCACCTGAAAGACTTAATCTTTGAGACAAAAAGACTTAAGGGGGGAGGTGATGTCATGTATGTAACCATCTTGCAATGGTAATCTTCATGTAACTGTAACCTTCATGCAATTCCTGTGCACTGTACTTATACCCTAGAAATGCACACTCTGACCACAAGGGGTGAACTTGCGGGAGACACTCCTCACCTGGGTTTCCAGGTA
The DNA here is from genome assembly GCF_044704955.1 of Pristiophorus japonicus. Taxonomy (NCBI): domain Eukaryota; kingdom Metazoa; phylum Chordata; class Chondrichthyes; family Pristiophoridae; genus Pristiophorus; species Pristiophorus japonicus. The sequence goes on from NC_091995.1 coordinate 36,010,172, forward strand.
TAAAAGGGGAGGTCCCACCCAGGGTCAGCACTCCTTGGTCCTGGAAATAAAGGTTATGGTCACAGAGTGACCGTGTCTGCAGTACATGCCTCGTGTGAATTTGTAGTAAGGTGCAAGGACACCACACACTTGTTCAAAATAATGCTACAGGATCATTTACAACCACTTGAGAGGGCAGACAGGGCCTCAGTTTAACATCTCATCCGAAAGACAGCACCACCGACAGTGCAGCACTCCTTCAGCACTGTACTAGAGTGTCAGCTTAGATTTATATGATCAAGTCCCACTCGATCCTATGACCTTTCGACTCACAAGCAAAAGTGCTACCCACTGAGCCACAGCTGACACAGTAAAATACACATGCTTGACGCACTTATATCCAGTTCCTCAGTCAGTCATTTCAATGGACCCATTTGTCGAGTATTTGAATTGGGTGTAAAACAAGCGGCCCATTTGCTGTCTCCCATTTCCCCGTAACCCCCCCCCCCCAAGACCAATTTCACCCCCAACTGAAGTCAGTGGAAAGTAAATTGGGACGGGCCGTCAATCGGCAAATTGACCTGCTGCTGTCACTTTCCCGCCGGTAGGGGTTCGGTTAAAATTTACCAGGGCGGAGAGAGACGGGACATGAAGCGACACAAACATTCCCGCGGCATTCAAATATTCCAACAAGGCTCTCGCTCGGAGGAGATGGGTCCCTGCCCCTTTTCCTCATCCCATTAACACAGGGTCACACCGGAACTGACTGGCTCTCCCTATCAGGAAAGGTTGAGCAGGCTGGAGCTCTTCTCTCGAGGGAAGAGAAGGCTCAGGGATGACCTGATAGAGGTCGTCAAGATTATGAATGGGTTCGATAGGGTGGATCATAGAATCATAGAATCATAGAAATTTACAGCATGGAAGGAGGCCATTTTGGCCCATTGTGTCCGTGCTGGCCGACAAAGAGCTACCCAGCCGAATCCCACTTTCCAGCTCTAGGTCTGTAGCCCTGTAGGTTGCGGCACTTCAAGTGCACATCAAAGTACTTTCTAAATGTGGTGAGGGTTTCTGCCTCTACCACCCTTTTAGGCAGTGAGTTCCAGACCCCTATCACCCTCTGGGTGAAAGAATTTCCCCTCAAATCCTCTCTAAACCTTCTACCAATTACTATAAATCTATGCCCCCTGGTTGTTGACCACTCTGCTAAGGGAAATAGGCCCTTTCTATCCACTATATCTAGACCCCTCATAATTTTATACACCTCAATGAGGTCTCCCCTCAGCCTCCTCTATTCCAAGGAAAACAAATCCAGCCTATCCAATCTTCCCTCATAGATAAGATTCTCCACTCACGGCAACATCCTCGTAAATCTCCTCTGTACACTCTCCAGTGCAATCACATCCGATTGCAGTCAATGCAGAGAAGATATTTCCATTTGTAGTGGAGACCAAAACTCGACGTTATGAATATAAAATAGTCACAAATAAATCCAATAGGGAATTCAGGAGAATCTTCTTCACCCAGAGAGTGCAACTCGCCAACACAAGGTGTAGTTGAGGTGAATAGCACAGAGTTATTTAGGGGGAAGCATGATAAGCGTATGAGGGAAACATAGAAATATAGAAAATAGGAGCAGTGGTAGGCCATTCGGCCCTTCGAGTCTGCACCACCATTCAATATGATCATGGCTGATCCTCTATCTCAACACCATATTCCCGCTTTTTCCCCATACCCCTTCATGTCTTTTGTTTCTAGAAATCTATCTATCTCTCTCTTAAATATATTCAGTTACTTGGCCTCCACAGCCTTCTGTGGTAGAGAATTCCACAGGTTCACCACCCTCTGAGTGAAAACATTTCTCCTCATCTCGGTCCTAAATTTCCTATCCCGTATCCTGAGACTGTGATCCCTTGTTCTAGACTTCCCAGCCAGGGGAAACATCCTCCCCGCATCCAGTCTATCCAACCCCAGTCAGAATTTTATATGTTTCAATGAGATCCCCTCTCATTCTTCTAAACTCTCCTACAGGCCTAGTCGACACAATCTCTCCTCATACCAGGAATCAGTCTAGTGAACCTTCGATGTAGTCCCTCTATGGCAAGTATATCCTTTCTTAGGTAAGGAGAACAAAACTGCACACAATACTCCAGGCGGGGTCTCACCAGGGCCCTGTATAACTGTAGTAAGACATCCTTGCCCCTGTACTCAAATCCTCTTGCAATGAAGGCCAACATACCATTAGCCTTCCTAACTGCTTGTTGCACCTGTATGTTTGCTGTCAATGACTGGTGTATAAAGACACCCAGGTCCCTCTGTACATCAACACTTCCCAAGCCATCACCATTTAAATAATACTTTGTCCTTATGTTTTTCCTACCAAAGTGGATAACTTCACATTTATCCACGTTATGCTGCAGCTACCATGTGTTTGCCCACTCACTCAACCTATCTAAATCGCCTTGCAGCGTCTTTGCATCTTCCTCACAACTCACAATCCCACCTAATTTTGTGTCATCAGCAAACTTGGAAATATTACATTTAGTTCCTCATCCAAATCATTTATATATATTGTGAATAGCTGGTGCCCAAGCACTGATCCCTGTGATACCCCACTAGTCACTGCCCACCATCCCAAAAAAGACCCTACTCTCTGTTTTCTGTCAGCTAACCAATTTTCAATCCATGCCAATACATTACCTCCAATCCTATGTGCTTTAATTTTGCACACTAACCTCTTATGTGGGACTTTATCAAAGGCCTTCTGAAAATCCAAATACACTACATCCACTGGTTCTCCCTTATCCATTCTATCAGTTACCTCCTCAAAAAACTCCAGTAGGTTTGTCAAACATGATTTTCCTTTAATAAATCCATGTTGACTTTGTTTAATCCCGTTGATATTATCTAAGTGTGCCGTGATCACATCCTTTATAATAGACTCCAGCATTTTCCCTACTACTGATGTCAGGCTAACTGGTCTGTATTTCCCTGTTTTCTCGCTCTCTCCTTTTTTAAATAGTGGGGTTACATTTGCCACCCTCCAATCTGTAGGAACTGTTCTATAATCTATAGAATTTTGGAAGATGACAACCAATGCATCTACTATTTCCATGGTTACCTCTTTTAGTACTCTGGGGTGCAGATCATCAGGCCCTGGGGATTTATCTGCCTTCAGTCCCATTAGTTTCTCCAGCACTATTTTCTTACTAATTATCATTTCCTGTAATTCCTCTTGCTCAGTAGACCCTTGGTTCCCTAATATTTCTGGGACGTTATTTGTGCCCTCTTCCTTGAAGACAGAACCAAAGTATTTATTTAATTGTTCTGCCATTTCCTTGTTCTCCATTACAAATTCTCCCATTTCTGACTGTAAAGGACATACATTTGTCTTCACTAATCTTTTTCGTTTTACGTACTTGTAGAAACTTTTGCAATCGTTTTTTATGTTCCTTGCAAGTTTACTCTCATATTCTATTTTTCCCCTCGAAATCAATCTCTTGGTCCTTTTTTGCTGAATTCTAAACTGGTCCCAATCCACAGGCTTGCTACTTTTTCTGGCAACTTTGTATAACTCCTCTTTGGATCTAATTCTATCCTTAATTCCTTTTGTTAGCCATGGTTGGGCCACTTTTCCTTTTGTGTTTTTATGCCAGAAAAAAATGTATAACTGTTGCAATTCATGCATTCGTTCCTTAAATATTATCCATTGCCTATGCCTTTTAATGAACCTTCCTAATCTATCATAGCCAATTCATTCCTCATACTTTCATAGTTTCCTTTGTTTAGATTTAGGACCCTAGTTTCGGATTGGGCTACTTCGTTTTCCATCTTAATAAGAAATTCAATCATGTCATGGTCACTCTTCCCTAAAGGACCCCACACAACAAGGCTGTTAATTAACCCCTTCTCATTACATAATCTAGGATCGCCTGTTCCCTCGTAGGCTCCTCAACATACTGCTCTAAAAAACCATCTTGTACACACTCCAGGAATTCATCTGCCACAGTATTATTACTAAATTGATTTGGCTAGTCTATATGTAGATGACTGTAATACCTTTGCTACATGCATCTCTAATTTCCTATTTGATGCCATCCCTTACACTACCACTACTGTTTGGAGGGCTATAGACAACTCCCACCAATGTTTTCTGCCCCTTGGTGGTCCTTAGCTCCACCCAGACTGATTCTACATCTTGATTTTCTGAGTCAATATCCTTTCTCACTATTGCTCTGATTTCATCCTTTACTAACAACACCACCCCACCCCCTCTTCTTTTTTGCAAGTCCTTTCTAAATATCGAATATCCTTGGATATTCAATTCCCAACCCTGGTCACCCTGCAACCATATCTCCGTAATTGCAACGATATCGTATCCGTTTACATCTATTTGCGCTGTTAATTCGTCTACCTTATTACAGATGCTTCGTGCATTCAGATACAACGCTTTTAAATGTTGTCTTTTTAACATTGTTAGACATCTTAACAGAGAAAGGAATAGAAGGATATGTTGAAGGGGTGAAATGACGAGGGGTGGGAAGAGGCTCGCGTGGAGCACAAACTCAGGCATGAACCTGTTGGGCCGAATGGGCTGTTCCTGTGCCGTACATTCTGTGTCATTCTACGTATGTCAAAATCAACTCCGACTGGGTCATTTCCGAGTGTTTGTGTCTTTGTGGAGGAGAATAAAAATACCTTGTGGATCTCGAGCCAGGCTTTTTGTACTCTTGCTCTGCAATACTTCTCTCATGGTGCAAAATTAACTTGCAAACCTCAACGTTTAAATCTAGATTTAAAATGCACTTTACCTGTTTTTCTTGCTGTGTCCCAGGCACATTGATGCAGTACCTTACAATTCATTGCGTGTATTCTTGTGTTCAAGGGTTTGACATTCTTTAAAAGCAGAGCCAAATTTTTCGAAAATGCACCCGACAATCCCTGTATCAGAAGTGAGATCAGCAAGTATCACTAGAGAACACGTATAACTACTAGAAGAGACAATATTAAATATGCATTAATCGCTTTCTGTAATATTACAGTGGCTATCAGTGTTTTCATTCTCAAGATGTGGGCGTCGCTGGCAAGGCTGGCATTTATTGCCCAGCGCTATTGATACAACTGAGTGGCTCGCTGGGCCACTTCAGAGGGGCAGTTAAGAGTCAACCATGCTAGAGCGTGGGACTGGAGTCACTTATAGGCCAGATCGGGTAAGGTCAGCAGGTTTCCTTCCCTAAAGGAAACATTAGTGAAACAGTTGAGTTTTTAACGACATTCCAATCAGTTTTACTGAAACCAGCTTTTTGATTTCCAGGTTTCTTATTTAAACTGAATTCATATTCTCAGACTGCCATGGTGGGATTAAAATTCACGTTCCCTGGATTACTTGTCCTAGCCACGGTAAGAATAGGTGTACTATGTTGAAGCACCACACTTAGGTAGCATGTTTGGGAGGTGCTGTCGAAGAAACCTCGGTGAGTTGCTGCTGTGCATCTTGTGGACAGCACACATTGCAGCCATGGTGCGGCAATGGTGGAGGGAGTGACTGTGTAAGGCAATCTTTAGAGACTTTACTCAGTGTTTTCTTACCCAAAGTAATTGTGATGTTTTCATCTTCATCGATTCCTTGTGTTCAGACACCAGCATGTACAAAAAGAAAATAAGGGAAGAATGGCAGATTATTCCATCTCCAACAGATGTGACAACTGTAAATGCTACATTTTTGGGCACTGCACTTCAGGAAGGATGGCAAGGCCTTGGAGGGACGTGTTTATTTGCACTAATAAACTGGCCACTATGTCTCTGATTGGCTCTCCATTATCACATGACCTATTGCTGATTGGTCGCCTTGGAGGAGAAGCCACACCCTGAAGTTTTCTGAAATGAGTAACTGGAAACGCCCGGCCCAAATTCTGACTGACTTTACAAACAACACAGCAAAAACCACCAAGTCCCAGCCGAAGTCCCTTACCCCAGTGCAAGTGCATGACCTTACCCCCCACCCCCGCCATAGATGGGGCATTGTGTGTGGGTCACATATTCTTAACAGGTTTATTGGATATGAAGTGAATAGTGACAGTGATGTGACTTCTGGATTTCATCCACTCCAACGATATCGCTAATGCACCAAGCTTTCCGAGAAACGTGATCCATCTTCCCAGAGTTCCCTATCTCCACTCTCTCAGCCCCCCCCACCCCTCCCGTGTGTCTCTCTTTTCCTGCCACCCCTCTCTCCCCCCCGCCCCATGTGTCTCTCTCCCCGCTGCCCCTCTCTCGCCCCGACCCCCCCCTGTCCCGTGAGTCTCTCTCTACCCGCCGCCACTCTCCCCCCCCCACCCATGTGTCTCTCTCCCCACTGCACCTCTCTCCCCCCGACTCCCCCCACCCCGTGTGTCTCTCTCTCCCCGCCGCCCCTCTCTCTCCACCGCCCCATGTGTGACTCTCCCTGCCGCCCCTCTCTCCCCCACTGCCCGCCCTCCCTGTCCCAAGTGTCTCTCTCTCTCCCCGCCGCCCCCCTCTCCCCCCGACTCCCCCCCATGTGTCTCTCATCCGCCGCCCCTCTCTCCCCCCGACTCCCCCCCCATGTGTCTCTCTCCCCCACTGCCCGCCCTCCCTGTCACAAGTGTCTCTCTCCCTGCTGCCCATCTCTCCCACCGACTCCCCACCCCCCCATGTGTCTCTCTCCCCCCGACTCCATGTGTCTCTCACCCGCCGCCCCTCTCGCCTCCTGACTCCCCCCCGCCCCGTGTGTCTCTCTCTCCCCACCGCCCCGCTCTCCTCCCGACTCCCCCCCCGCCCCATGTGTCTCTCTCCCCGCCGCCCCTCTCTCCTCCCGACTCCCCCCCCCGCCCCGTGTGTCTCTCTATCCCCCACTGCCCGCCCTACCCGCCCCGTGTCTCTCTCTCCTCCCGACTCTCTCTCTCCCCAGCTCGGTCAGAGGCTCCGCGACTGGCTCGGACAACGTGGTCAATTGCCGGGCCCCACATCCGGTTCCGGTTCCGGGCGGGAGGCGTCAGGGTAGGGTCTGGAGGACGCAGGTGTAGAAGGAAGAGAAAAGCATTAGTACAAATAGTCACTCAGTTGTTTGCACACCGTGTTGGTATAGTCAGGAATGCATTGCCTGAAAGTGTGGTGGAGGCAGATTGGGTATTTGCCATGTGAATGTCGCCCATTTTACACCATTGCCCAAAGGTAACCTTAACCCCCATTGCCTTCTCACTCTCTTCAGTAAAATGATTACAATTTCTTACTATTTTTCTCCATCCAGTCTTTTGTCGCAATGGAGGAACAGACTTCCACTCCGCCCAGAGTTAGATCCAGCGTGCACAGCAAGATATCTATAATATAATTGAGAGGACAACTTGCATTTATATAGCACCTTTAATGTCAGACAGCGTAGAAAAGGAATTGGTGGGGCAACTGGAAAACACAACTTTACTGAGGAATTGCATTTGTCGTCATCAAAGTGCAGATTTAAGGTCATTGGCAAAAGAACCAGGGGAGATGAGAAGTCTTCTTGTGTAGCCAGCTGTTATGGTCTGGAACACACTGCCTGAAAGGGTAGTAGAAACAGATTCAACAGTAACTGTCGAAAGGGTGTACACCGGAGTTGGAAGAATGTGCAGGTCTATGGGGAAAGAGCAGGGGGGAGTGGGACTAATTGGACAACTCTTTCACAGACAACGATGGGCCCAGTTGCCTTCTCATGTACAGTGTGATTCTCCAATGACACTGCTGAAGAATTGAAGCTTGATTTTGTAGGGTAGGTGAACAGTGACACTGTGTTACACTGACAGAACTAGTGCAATTGAGTACACAGTCCAGCTCCTTGCACTTGCACCAAGATCAAGCATTAACCACAACAGCCTCCAATTTATTTCACTTGTGACCCACATTAGAAGCTATCGTCAGACAGGCCGAAAATGAAGGCTCAGAATGGGTGGTAATTTGAACCTAACTTGCAAGGCAGGAATCCCGCAGGAGTGTGTGGAACATGGGTTTTACCTGGTAATGAATCAGTGACTAAACACTGTGGGGTGTGCCATGTATTCAACTGTCATTGTAACCCATGTATAAACTGACCTAAGTTGTACACTGTGAGAAGATTGATCACTAGGTGGTGAACTTGTTGGAGACACTCGTAACCTGGTCTTTCAGGTATAAAAGGGGAAGCTCCACCCAGCTTCATCACTTTAGTGCTGGGAAATAAAGGTTACTGGTCACAGAGTGACCTTCCTCAAGTATGGGCCTCGTGTGCATTTGTACTGTATAGTAAGGATATATCAGGGTGAAATTGGGCCTATGCGGAATATAAAACCGCCTGATCTTCACTCCCCATGAGCTCAGCAAAGCGACTATCGGTCATGTGATAGAACCGGTAACAATCCCGATTCCGCCTGTTTTCAGACCTCGGCCGGGTCCAATTTCACCCCCAGTGTCAAAAGCGTGCGACATCCTGTCAATACTCACTTTGAACAGACTTGTTATTCAACACAGGTTCATCTGTAAGATAGATCGAGAAACATGAGCTCGCGGGTCTGATAACAATTTATTCCCACCTTATTCCTATTTTCAGCCTCAGCAGCTTCTTTCAGGAGATTGGCCTCGAGAGCTCCATCTCTCACCCAGCACTTTTTGTATCGTTTCGACAAATAATGATCATCATGAATGATACAGCTGCTCATTCCGAACCGGTTTAGGTGCTGGTTTCTGATGTAAACCTTTGTAAAATTGGGGATTATTGATCAGGCTTGCTATCGTCAGCATAATTAAAATACCGTATGAAATAGGGCTCAGAGGAAATCTCCCATCAATGGGATTAATACATAGGGATCAGGGGAAATCTCCCATCAATGGGATTAATACATAGGGCTCAGAGGAAATCTCCCATCAATGGGATTAATACATAGGGCTCAGAGGAAATCTCCCATCAATGGGATTAATACATAGGTATCAGGGGAAATCTCCCAACAATGGGATTAATACATAGGGATCAATGGGGTAATAGATAGGTATCAGGGGAAATCTCCCATTAATGGGGTAATACATAGGTATCAGGGGAAATCTCCCAACAATGGGGTAATACATAGGTATCAGGGGAAATCTCCCAACAATGTTGTTAATACATACGGATTAGAGGAAATCTTCCTCCATGTTTTATTTGCAAAGTTGTGAGTCACTAGTCCTGGAATAAATTATGGGAATTATTTTGTGCAAATTCCTGAGATTAATTTACAGCTGAGTACTTGCAGGAAAGCACTTAAAGCAGGAACATGTATAAATCTGGAAAATACTGTTTGCAATGTGATTATACTTAACTTATGCATTCCTTATGGAGGACCCCACAGTACCACCTGAGGATCAAACCTTCCTTGCAAACAGTGGACAACCATCATCCACCTCAGAACCGGTCATGGTGGATGCTGCCACCTTCACCATAGGTGGAAGATTAAAGCATCCCCATCATGTGACTGTGGGGAGTTCCTAATCAAACCCTGGAGCACATCATTGAGCACCACCCTCAGAGGGAAATTCGTAGGCAGCCTACAAGATATCCACGCTGTTACACCGGAACCTTAGGCTCGGATATCTGACTAATGTGATATATTCTTACAACATCACTAAGAAGTGCATTCATCATAGGCAGTCCCTTGAACGAGGATGACTTGCTTCCACATGGGTTCACAGTTGTTTCAATGAAGGTCCCGATATTCCAGTCCTGAACTTCAATTGAAGAGGTGGAAGATGCCTGTGCGTGGATTTTTTTAACATGTGGTGACCGTTGCACACCAGCCACCACACGGGCTTGACAGAGCTAGGTCTTTATCCAGTGGCAAGGGTTATCCAGTACGACTGGAGACCTGCTCTGCTGCACGGACCTAGTGCATACACATATTGCAGTGTGGGCTGGCCCTCAGCTCTTCTGGGCCCCGTACCAACACTTGCCGCAGCTCTGCCACGATCTCTCGCCGCTCCTCCACCACGATCTCTCGCCGCACACCTGCCCCAACCTTCCCGCTCCTCCGCTGTACCTGAGCCCCGCCGATGTCCCTGCCCATGCTCCAAACGGCAACCTGGGTTTTGATGGCTCCATACCAGAAACTGTCATCATGTGACCTTGCCACATGACCCTTTATTACTTACATCAGTAGTTGCATTACATCGGTAGTCCACTAGGGGAGCTCTATTACACTTTAGATATTGACATTTGACTTGTTTTGCTACTACCAAATAAAAGAAGACTTAAGTTATTCATGGGACAGTGCTCTGTTTATTTTAAGGGGCACTAATCTTTTTACATTGCTGTTGCAAATAATTTTTTCAATATACAGTAAACAAAAGAGTTGTGAACAGTGTACAGCCGATACTAAGCAAGCTGTTTTAACCCAACTAGCCCGTCGGCTAACTTACTGGATTGGGTACAATGTTGCTTTTACCTTCCCCCATTCCCAATGCCCGATTTTGCTCTCCATTGAAGTCAGTGGAGTATAATATTAGACGGGATACAGAACTACTGTTCCACTCGATCCCTAGGGATTCCCGCCTGGCGGGTTCGATTAAACTGACGCTCCCTATAAACAGTAATAATGAATTATAAACCTCTGAGGGAAATCCAAGTGAGAAGCCCGAGCTTTGAAATTACGAGTGCCAGCACGAGTGTGAAGTCCCTCGTTCTGTCTTGGTGGGGATAGTGTTAGTTCAGTAGTTTTAAACAGGTTGACACCTCCGCTGAAATAGGGAAATTTCAAATGAGCAAACGTAACTGTTCCGACTTATGAGGCCGTGGTGTAATTTCAAGGCCAGGGGAAATAATCCAAGTGTCTTTGAATAAAACTACACACACCATCAAAGACTGGATGGAATCGGGCAAATGTAATTAACCAGGTGTAATATAGCTCCACCTAGTGGACTTTGGTGATAATGCAACTGCTGATGTGTGCATTAAAAGCATCATGTGACGAGGTCACATGACAAGTTCCTGTTTGGAGCCATCTTGTGTAGTGGCTTTTTAGTGATGTCATCAAAATATGTCACATCAGGCAAAGACATGTGTGCGGCAGATAGTTGACTTTTAGTCTGCCTGTTAATAAATGATTGATAATGTGTGTGCAGTTCAAAGATAGAGTTATTAGCATTCTATATTCCATAGGAACACGGTTGCTGTACCACCTAACAAGGGATAAAATTATATCGTGATGCACCTACCTGAATTATTTAGCAGTTTGAGCAGTGCAGGTTTCATACACACCTTTCCTGTCATCACACCTTGGTGAATTTCACAATCTAGAGGGAGAAACACATCAGCCCAAAGGAACAGACGTCTTCAAAGGAAACAATATACAATATTGCGTAGTGTGCTACTTATCAAGTGCTTGGACACTTATGTTAACATTTCAAAGGGAACGTTATCATTTAAAGAAAAAAGGACCAGCGATTATATGCTCCGTTGTTGCTCAAGGAGTCAGAAGGTTCTGGGTTCAAGCCCCACTCCAGGTGCATGAGCACAACATTTAGGTTGATGCTGCCAGTACAGTACTGACACTGTCGGAACAGCCAACTTTCAGATGAGACGTTAAACTGAGACCCTGCCTGATTTCTCAGGTGGAAGTATAAGATCCCATGGCACTACTTGAAGAACAGCAGGGGTGTCCTCCCATCATCACTAAAAAAAATTATCTGCCCATTGTCATGTTGATGTTTGTGGGAGCTTGCTGTGCACAAAATGGCTCAGCATTTTCCTACATTACAACAGTGCCTACTTTTCAAAAGCACTTCATTGGCTGTGAAGTGCGATGGGACTTCCTGGGATTGTGAACTGTGCTATATAAATATATAACTTACTGTGTCCTTGGCTCCTGTTGTAGAAGAACTCACCATCTGCAAAGTGCAACCTTCAATCTACTCCTCCGGTTACATGCTTACTACAGCCTCCATCACAGCTTCCTCCTTACTCCGTCAAATCTGTGTGAACCCTTCCTTATACAAGCCCACTTCACCCTCTGATAAACCATTAGTATGGTCCTGCATTTAAACCCCTTTCCTACTGCAATTTCCTCCAGTTATCTATGAGTTTTTCCCTTCTATTACAGCCTCTCCTTACAATGATTTGGGCAGTGTCCCTTTCTGTCACCTTCCTTTTGCTCTTCAATGCTTTCCGTTCATTGAAGAGCCCACTGCATCGTTCCCATGCAATAGACCCAGTACTGCTGGGGGCAATGGGCTCAATTTACATCACCCTTCACTAAATGAGTATCAGTTGGGTAGCATTTTGGTTGTACATTCACTTCCTTAGCTACTAACTAAATGAATCTCCCCAAGGGAGCTCAGTGGACTTGTGAGCAAACAGCTTGCATTTCAATAGCGCCTTTGGCTTAACACAATTTTCCGAGGTCCTTCACAGAGGCGCGTGACAGGGAACCACAAAGGAGAGATTTGAATTGTGTCACCAAACAACTGGATTTGAAAGAGGGTCTTGAGGGAGGAGAGGGAGATGGTGAGACAGAGAGCTTTAGGGAGGGATTTCCAGAGAGTGGAACCTCGGTGGTTGAAGTTGAGGAGAGAAGACAGAAAAACATTTTGACATATCAATTTTAACTTACTTGCTTCTTCAGGCTTCATAACGATCTATTATGTGTGACTGTCCGAGTCAGAAAACTCATGTTCCAAATCTCAAAGTAATACAACAGTCACGTTACATTAGCTGAACCTTCACAGGAGGGTTCCTCACAGTAAGGTGTCTCAGCTGAACATCATTCTGACTGCCTGAGTGTCACCTACTGCACTGCTCACACTAGTAGGTTTAGCAATGCGAGCTTACTGCGGTTTCTTTCTTCCGATGGGATTGAGTCTGATTCCAGCTGAGAATCCCACGGCCAGGCGGCAGGGCAAATTTACATCCCACTAGCCTGGGTTCCGTTTACTATCAGGTCCCAGAGAGTTATGTGACCTTGTGTCCCTCCCCTGTGGCCAATGTGAACAGGCCAAGAGCCTGAGTCAAGAGAGCTTCCGATCTCAGCATTACAACTATCAGATGGACAAAGCAGAACACTTAAAAATATTTACTTGGCAAAGTTGACATCAAACACGTCTCCAATGCTTCCACCTGGGCTGTAAGGATACACACTGTGAATATGAACAGATTATTACAGTGAGCAATGCAAAGACACAGGATATCTGCAAGTGCTAGTTTAGATCATATAACAACAGAGGGGTCGGGGCCCAGGAATGGCGCTGCATATAGCAGAGGGGTCGTGACCCAGGAACGGCGCAGCATATAACAACAGCAGGGTCGGGGCCCAGAAGTGTACTGCAAATAACAACAGAGGGGTCGTGACCCAGGAGCGGCACAGCATTTAACAGCAAAGTGTCGTGACCCAGGAGTGTATTGCATATAACAACAGCAGGGTCGGGGCCCAGAAGTGTACTGCAAATAACAACAGAGGAGTCATGACCCAGGAGCGGCACAGCATTTAACAGCAGACGGTCGTGACCCAGGAGTGTACTGCATATAACAACGGCAGGGTCGGGACACAGGAGCGGTGCAGCATTTAACAGCAGCGGGATCGTGCCCAGGAGCGGTGCAGCATTCAATAATGACAGGGTCAAGGCTCAGGGGAGGCGCAACTGAGCTTGGTCTCCAGTCGTCTTGGTCAATCCTCCCACTAGACCAAGCCCTAGCTCTGTCAAGCCCGTGTGGTGGCTGATGTGCAACGGTCACCACACGTTAAAAAGATCCATGCAGAAGGAATCTTCCCCCCTTTAAGCTGTAACTCATTGTAACACCTGTGAGCGCAGCTTTTTTTGGTCTGAAGAGCATCATCCTCGTCACGAGGGACTGACTAGTAGTCGGTTAAATCCAAACATCAAGAGCCATGAACCACAATTTACGAGATAATCCAGGATATATACCACAGCAGTGAAGACCTTCAATTATTTAAAGTCTACAGTCTATAGCAGTTGGAGTTGACAACATTCCCAAAGTAACGATGTTCAACAGAGACAGAAATGGGCTAATTCCTGTGTCAAAATAGCCCATTGAGTAACATGGAATCATAGAATGGTTACAGCACAGAAGGAGGCCATTTGGCCCGTCGAGCCCGTGCCGGCTCTCTGCAAGAGCACCTCAGCTAGTCCCACTCCCCTGCACATTCCTCGTAGCCCTGCTAATTTTTTTCCATCGGGTACATATCCAACTCACTTTTGAAAGCCACAATTGAACCTGCCTCCACAACCTTTTCAGGCAATTCATTCCAGATCTTAACCACTCGCTGCGTAGTATTGGTAACGTCGATTTCTGGGCTATATCTCGAATTTGTGTTATAGTTCCGAAGGCCAATAATAACATTCTACTTATCCCTTCAGCTGTATAAATTGGACTCTCCGTATTGCCCAGCATTCGCTCTATTAGATTAAACCTCGTGGCCACTGTCAGGCACGGAGAGCTGTGACTCTCTCCCAGTGCTAAATATAACCAAATCAGAAACCTCTTGGGTTTATTTTAGGGTCTCTGCCACTTCCTGCTGTGCGCAGTGCGCAGGGAAGAACAGATTTCAAAGTCCTGCAGATGAAAGGACTTGCATCCACAGCGTGAGCACTCATGCCTTCACTGGTGGCTCCAAAGTGCTTTATCTGCAGAGTGCAGCCTGCCGTGTGAAACCGCGACTATCTGCGCTGGAAGCAGGAGTGCCTCACAGTGAAGGGAAGTGACGCAGGTGGCGATGGAGTCAGCAAGGTGGGGCCCCCCGCTGGTGATATAAATTGCTAACCATCCGGTGGGCAATTACGGATTCTAATTACTTCCTGTGCAACGCTGTGTATCAGATCATTCCTCGGCAGCACCTCCCATAAACCCACGATCCCCACCACCTAAACGGATAAGGGCAGCGGGTGCATGGGAACACCGCCAATTCCAAGTTCCCCTCTGCGTCACACACCATCCCGACTTTGGACATATATTGGCCATGGGGTGGCTTGACCCATCCACCTCCACGGAGGTGTGTGGGGGACCTGACCCATCCACCTCCATGGCACGAACCTGGTATTGCAGTACTTCCAGGAACGGTGCAGTGGCTCTAGGCCTTTTGGCTAAGAGCATTGGCGCAGAGTGATCCTTGAATGGGCCCAAGGTGACCTCTGGCGTTTGTGATTTGACAAAGAATTGGAATGATTGGCTACGAATTTCAAAAAAAAAAAAAAAAAATATTGGCCATTCGTTCATCGTCGCTGGGTCAAAATCTTGGAATTCCCTCCCTAACAGCATTGTGCGAGAACCTTCACCACACGGACTGCAGCGGCTCAAGAAGGCGGCTCACCACCACCTTCTCAAGGGCAACACAGGAGGCTGAGGGTAAACTTGATTGAAGTGTATAAAATTATGAGGGGCTGAGATAAAGTGGATAGGAAGGGCCTATTTCCCTTAGCAGAGGTCAATTAACAGGGGGCATAGATTTAAAGTAATTGATAGAAGGATTAGAGGTGAGTTGAGGAGAACCTTTTTTCACCCAGAGGGTGGTGGGGGTCTGGAATTCACTGCCTGAAAGGGTGATAGAGGCAGAAACCCTCACCATATTTAAAAAGTACCAGGATGTGCACTTGAAGTGCCGTAACCTAAAAGACTACGGACCAAAAGCTGGAACGTGGGATTAGGCTGGGTAGCTCTTTTTTGGCCGACACAGAAATGATGGGCCGAATGGCCTCCTTCTGTGCCATAAATTTCGATGATTCTATGAACTCGGGATGGGCAATAAATGTCGGCCATGCCAGTGAAGCCCACATTCTAACGAGTATGATTCATGCGACTGATGTGGACCAATTTCACCCTCCTAATCTGCAACAAGTCTGTCCTAATTCAACATTCTTAACTTTGTTCCTAAAATAAATGTATTTGTTAAAATCACAATTGAACGAATTACCTTGGATCTCTTGTGCGTATATCAACAGTTCTGAGATCCTGATGGCACTGGCTGTAAAGTGAAGCGACAAAGTTAGCTTTTCCGTGTGCTGGTACAATCAAAAATAGAAACTGGGGCAGATTGGAGCATCTTAACTCACCAGCGGGAATCAGAAAGACAATGAAGAAAATGCTGTCCATGTCTAGAAAGTAGGAGTAATACAACGTCCTGTGTTAGATCGGAGACTTGCAGACTGCTCTATGCTCTTGCAGACGTTTCCTGCAAGTGATCTGTACCTTTTATACATTTAGTACATCCCTATTTCAACCTATAGCATGTGGTGAGATGTAAACACCGTTTGAAAAGCGCAGAATAGGGCGGGGTTGATTTTTTTTATCCGCCGTCGTTCCTGATTGTGTAAGTGGCTCAGTGGGCTGCACTCTTGTTTCTGGGTCAGAGTTTGTGGGTTCGAGCCCCATTCTGGAGATTGGAGCACAATGTCCAGGCTGACACTCCAGTACAGTGTTGTGGGGGTGTGCTGCATTGCCGAAGGTGCCAATGAGACTTCAAACCAAGGCCCCGTCTGCTCTCTCAGGTAGACGTTAAAGATTGCAATGCACGATTTCTAAGAAGAAATAGCGGGCGTGGGTGGG